>NW_025335761.1:2303068-2347859 GCF_004798865.1 Varanus komodoensis
CCCACCCATCAGATGTGATGGGTGGGTGTTATCTATCATTCAGCACGGATATGGAATCGAATTCGACGTTGTGCCATCACCAAATCCTATCCGCTATACTCCGACTTCCTTGGTTCCTTGGTACTGTTAGACGAGATTCACCAACTCCTTGCTAAAGGAGCTATTCGTCGCCTGTCATTATCGGAGGGATTCCATGGGTTCTATTCCAGATACTTTATGGTCCCGAAACGAGATGGGGGTCTCAGACCAATACTGGACTTGAGAACTCTCAATAGATTCATAACACCAAAGAAGTTTCGGATGACCACACTTCAAAGTATTCTCCCGTTGCTGGGAAGAGGGGATTGGTTCGCTTCATTGGATCTGAAGGATGCCTATTTTCATATTTCAATACATCCAAGTTATAGGCGTTTCCTTCGTTTTGCAGTGGACTCTAAAATCTACGAATTCAATGTGCTACAGTTTGGATTAGCCACTGCACCATGGGTTTTTACGAAGTGTAGGGCTCCTGTCTGTGCACACCTTCGATTACGTGGAATTCGGATATACCCGTACCTTGATGATTGGTTGCTGGTCTCCGACACAGAAGCAGGACTTTCGTCTGCTGTTGAGTTTACATGTGCTCTATTGCACGATCTCGGACTCTGTATTAATCAACAGAAATCTTCTCTTCCCCCTACGCAGGTGATCAACTTTATCGGAGCCCGGCTGGATTCGACGTTGGCAAGAGCCTTCCTTCCTCAGGACAGACGGCATGCAATTGCTCAGTGCATCGCTTGGATTCGACAAGCAAGAACTGTCCCCGCCCAGTCTATTCAGAGCCTGTTAGGACACATGTCTGCTTCCATCGCTGTGGTTCCGCATGCCAAACTCAGGCTATGTCCCCTTCAACTGTTCTTCAACGGAATGTTTCGACCACAGACAGATCCACCTACCAAACGGATTCGACTCCTGGCTTCCATTCTTCAGTCCCTATTATGGTGGATAGACCCAGCCAATCTGACTGTAGGCGTTCCGTTTCGACTCTGGTACCCTACAGTAACCCTCGGCACCTATGCGTCCCTGCTGGGATGGGGAGCAATTTGCTCCGATCTACGTACCCAGGGGATATGGAGTCACCGGGACTGCAGGAACCATATCAATTTTCTGGAACTTCTTGCCGTTTTCAAAGCCCTGCAATCATTCGAGGATGTGCTTCTACACCAGGTCGTCCAGGTGACCTCAGACAACATGGTGACGGTCTTTTATTTGAACAAACAAGGGGGAACCCAATCCCGGAAACTAGACCGCCTGGCCATGCAGATTTGGGACTGGTGCATACCGAGAGGTATCACTCTTCTAGCAGTTCACCTTGTGGGCACAGAAAATACAGACGTGGATCTCTTGAGCAGACATATGTCGCAGTCACACGAATGGGAGCTAGATCATCGGGTTTGCGACATGCTATTTCACCAATGGGGCCAGCCAGACATCGACCTGTTTGCCACACAACAGAACAGGGCATGCACGGCCTATTGTTCCAGAGCGGGGATGGGTCAGGACTCTCTCGGGGATGCTTTCATGATCCCCTGGACAAATATGACTTTTTATGCTTTCCCTCCGATCCCACTCATCATGAGAGTGTTGGCAAAGATCATTCACGAAGGGGCCACAGGGCTACTGATCACCCCCTGGTGGCCACGCCAGCCATGGTTCTCAACTCTCCTTCACGTCTCCCAAGAAGAATTTCTCCAACTCCCTCTTCTTATCTCGTTACCCAGAGGGAGGGCACAATCCGCCACCCAGACTTGCTGTCGCTGAAACTGACTGCATGGAGGATATGATGACCAGTTGCGATACATCGGTATCGACACCACCAACCATCCCGGCCATTCCTGCTCAGCAGAGTCTACACCCAGACCTACAGTATATTCTCGAATCTGCGCTACAACCATCTACTAGGAAGTCGTACGCGGCAAAATGGCAGAGATTTTCTAACTTTGCCAATTTACACTCGTTTCTGGCCCCCCTCGGCTTCTGTTTCACAGATACTTCAGTTTCTCTTTGAATTGCATCAGTCTGGACTCAAACCTTCGTCCATAAAAGTTTATACAGCAGCGATTTCACATTACCGGGGAACTATACATGGTCTCTCCATTTTTGCTCAACCTCTGATTAAAAGATTTTTGAGAGGATTGAGTAATCTGCATCCAACTATAAGACCTCTAATGCCCACCTGGAGTCTTTCGGTGGTTTTACAAGCGCTGACTCGATCACCTTTCGAACCCATGGCGACGATCGATCTACGCCTTGCTTCATGGAAGACTGCCTTCCTTGTTGCAGTGACTTCAGCCCGTAGATCCTCTGAACTCTGCACCCTTCGGGTAGACCCCCCTTTTCTAAATTTTCATAAGGAAAAAGTGGTTCTTCGGCTGGATCCGTCTTTCCTTCCGAAAGTCACTACTTTGTTTCACATGCAACAGGAGATTGTTTTACCGGCATTCTTTCCAACCCCTTCGAATCCGATAAAGCGATCTCTACATATGCTGGACATTCGTCGTTGCTTAGTTTTTTATAGGTCCAGGACTGAGTCTGTTCGGCGTTCCAATAGACTTTTTGTGAAATATTCGGAACATGACCGAGGCTGTCCAGTCACTTCACAACGTCTTTCGAAATGGATAGTAAATACAATTGTCCTGTCTTATCAGTTAGCTAAGTTGGACTTGCCATCTACTCCAAGAGGTCATTCTACAAGAGCTGTTGCTGCTTCTTTGGCCTTTGCATCAGGGGTCCCAATAGAAGATGTGTGCAGGGCGGCCATTTGGGCTACCCCGTGTACCTTTGCCAGACATTATAGACTCAATGTCCGTGCCAGGCAGGATTGCTCTTTTGGCAGAGCTGTCCTTTCTTCTGTCCTTTGCTGATGACACCTCCCTCCTCCATTTGGGGTAAGCTTGTTATTCTACCCATATGTGTGATGCACAGAGGCCACGACGAAGAAGAGCAGGTTGCTTACCTGTAACTGATGTTCTTCGAGTGGCCATCTGTGCAGTCACACAACCCACCCTCCGACCCCGCTTGGTGTCATGGGTGGTCCGACTATTTCTTTCGATACTATGATCTCTTTGCTATGTGTCGTACCACTACTGAATTTGGCTATCTTGTCATACTGACAAACCTTATTATAAGAACAAACGTCAGTCTTTCAAAGACTGGAAAATGGCGGACACTCCGCTCCTTATATAATGCTAGGGGGGAGGGGGAGGGAAGTTCCCACCAAAAACCGTTAGCTGTTAATCTTCCGGCCAAAGGCACAGCGCAGGCACAGAACCCATATGTGTGACTGCACAGATGGCCACTCGAAGAACATCAGTTACAGGTAAGCAACCTGCTCTTCCCATTCCCATAATATTCTATGAATTAGTCAGGGTGATTGCAGTAAGGACCACATAATTCTATCCATTGTGCCTTCATGAGTCAAGGGCCTTGAACTTGGAGGCTTCTGAGTTTCTGTGCCTTGCTGTGCTGAAGCCAACAGGGCAAGAGGAATGGCAGTGGTGATCTCCACCTCCCTCTCTTCTCTCTAGGGTAGTTTTAATTAGACAGGCATGTGGGCACATCTAGCAAGGGTGCTTCAGAAGATGAGAGAAGAAGGCTGGTGGAGGCTCACAGTAACTCATATCCTGGCCTCCTTGGTTTTCTCCCTTCTGCAGTCACTAGAACCAGGCCTGGCATAAGCTCTCTGGGATATTGTGAGTTATCAGTCATGTTCCATGGTCTCACAGGAGCATCAAAGTCCCTTGGAAACAGAGAGCTGGCAGCTTTCTTGTCATGGCAAATACCATTGAGAGAAAGCAGCTGATGGGCTTTCTAGATCACCCACAGATGTGGCAGGATCTCCAAGCTGGGGGTGGGAGAGCTTCACAATTCACTGTAGTGAGCTGGCGCACTAAGCTGGCTCTTACCATAATGTTCCACTTCCCCCTTCTTCCAGTTATCATTATTTCTTTGATAGTTGTGAGGCAGCAGGGAAGTAATGCTGCTCCAACTCCTCCATCTGAAGTTAGAAAATTGTTTTTGACTTCAGAAGTTTTCCCAAACCACCGTAAGAACATAAGAAAAGGCATGCTGGATCAGACCAAAGGTCCATCTAGTCCAGTTCTCCATACACACAGTGACAAACCAGCTGCCTATAGGATCAGTTACTGCTAGTTCAGATCACTAACTGGTTAAAGAACAGAAGACAGACAGTGCAAATAAACGGCAACTTATCCCAATGGAGAGATGTAACCAGTGGAGTCCCACAGGATTCTGCATTGGGACCAGTGCTTTTCAATCTATTCATAAATGATCTGGGATTAGGAGTAAGTAGTGAAGTAGCCAAGTTTGCTCATGACACTGTCCTTTTTAGGGAGATTGTAAGCACATGCCAGATTTTTGCTGCATTCATTAAGCATTTAATAATGTTTTCAAGTACTTTACCCAGAACAGATGTTAAGATAGTTAAGCTAATTGGATCACCCCTGGATTCCTTTTTAAAAATTGGTGTTACATTGTCCACCCTCCAATCTTCTGGTACAAGAGATAATTTTAGGGACATGTTAAGTATTTTGATAAGAAGGTCAGCAATTCCATGTCTGAGTTCCTTGATAATTCTAAGATGGATACCATCTGGACTGGGTGATTTGCTGCTTTCAGTCAGTTTGCCAGTAAGGTTGAGAATTTCCTCTTTTGTCACTACTATCTGCTTTAATTCCTCAGACTCTGTTCCAGGATAAATAAGCTCAGGGACAGGTATCTGCTTTTCATCTTCTACTGTGAAGCCTAACAAAAAGCATCCATTCAGCTTTTCTGCAATCTCCCCATCTCCTTTGCTTAGTGCTCCTTTAATTCCATTATCATCCAATGGCTCAACTGCTTCCTTAGCCTCTTTCTTTTCATATATTTAAAGAATTCTTTAGTGTTAGACTTTATATTGTTAGCTCCTCAAAGTATTCCTTTGCTTCCATGATAGTTCACTTGCATCTTCCTTGCACCAGCTTGTGGTCCCATCTGTTCTTGTCATTTGGGCAAGACTCCCTTTTTTTTTTTTAAAGGAACATTATTTTCCCTAATAGCTTTCTTGACTCTATGTGCTAAACCTGCTGATGATTTCCTGGACTTTGCGCTGCCTTTCCCACCTGTGCTTTGCATATTATCTTTGCCTCTATTATAGTGTTTTTGAACAATCTCCACATGCTTTGAAGTGATTTAAACTTCTTGATTCCCCCTTTCTTTACCAGTTTCCTCATTTTTAGAAGTTTCCTCCTTTGAAGTCAGATGCAACTGTGCTTGATCTCTCTGGCAGTCTTCCACCTAATTCTCTGATACCAGCACGGCTACAGTTACCTAATGGCTCAACAACATTTACATCCTGTACTATGTCTTGGGTAACCCTGCCTAGGAATAAATTCAAAATTGCCTCTCCTTTGGTTGGTTCCATGATGAACTGCTCTAGGGCACAGCCATTTATGACATGGAGAAATGTAACCTTTCTGTCAGAACAGGTACATGCATTTATCCAGTCAATGTGTGAGTAGTTCAAGTTCTCCATTCTTACGGTACTGCCTTTGTTAGAGGCCTCCCTGATTTCATTTCCCAGGTCACCCTGAGCATTCTGGTCAGGGGATGATAGCACATTCCTATCACTTTTTGGAGTCAGGAATTTTATCCCATACCGCTTCTGTGGAGGAGTCTTCACACTTCAGCTTCCCAACTCTGCTGAACTCTATGCCCTCTTTAACATAGGGAGCAACACTTTCTCCAGTATGCCTTTCCCTAGTTTATATCCAGGGTTGACCATATCCCATTGCTTCTCTCCACTCAACCAGGCTTCTGTAATGCCCACTCTATCAAGCTTCGCCTTTTCACCAGCTACTCTCGCTCTCCCATCCTGGCCCTGGGAGTTTGTATGCAAGTGCTAGAGGCCTTAGACACACTGGCCTCCTCCAGCTGCATGCAACTATTGTTCTGGCACTTTGTCCTCTCCAACTAGTTCTTGTGGCTTACTGCAACCTTATTGCCTAATTCCTCCCCTCCTACACTTGGCCAATCTGATACTTCCTCCCCTTCCTCCCCTAGGGATGATTTAACCTGAACTGGATGCTTCTCAGCTCCCATCAGCTTTCTCCCCGGGGTGAGTTCAAAGCTGTTCTGCCGCCTCTTTAATGTTATGTACCAGCATTCTGGTTCCATTCTGGTTCAGGTGGAGCCCGTCTCTCCTGTACAGGCCTACTTTGTCCCAAAATATACCTCAGTGCCTAAAAAATGTGAATATTTCCTCTCTACACCACCATTTCATCTATGCAGCCGCACCTGTTTAGCTGCCCCTGAGCATAGAACCAGTAGCATTTTGGAAAAAGTCATCATGGAGGTCCTGGATTTCAACCTTCTACCTAGCAACCTAAATTTGGCTTCCAGGACCTCACAACTACATTCACCCTCCTCACTGGCACCAACATAGACCAAGACTTCACTGTGGGAGGATACACAGTTGTTTTTCAAGGACTGAGCCCCTCCTCAGGGATCATTTTTCTCTTCCTCAGAATAATGTCTTCCTTCCCTGAGACTCCGTTTCTCCATGACTACGTAAGTTCTCCATGACTGCTAGCTGGTCCCTGGCTAGTTGGTCCCACCATCCAGCCTGTCTACCTCTCTTTGCTTCTCCAGGTCAGCAACCTTGGCTTCAAGAGAACAAATACGTTCCCTGAAAGCCAGGAGCTCATTACACAGATCACACATCCATAACTTCTGCCCAGTAGGCAGAAAGGCATACTGGATAGCCTCCGTACACCTGCTGTCTTTCTACCTTCATAATTGGTTTAATTGATATATTTAGCTGAAAAGCCATGGGGATTTTGGATTTTATCAAGTTCCTTTGTTTATTTTACTGGAGAGAGCAGACGATTTACTTTTCTGCAGTTCCTTGTACCTTAACCTCCTGACTAACAAAGGGAGCAGAGTCCTCCTTGCCCAGTTGCTCAGCTCACTCATGGGGTGAGAGGCTTCTTTGTCACTGGGCTCCTTGTTCTCCAAATTAATTGTATTAACATGTATGGCGCCTTATAGAAGTATTTACCCAATTTGACCTTTTCCCAATTTGTTGTATTACAACCTGGAACAGAAATGAATGATTGGCATTGTTACCACTTGATGCACATGAGACAGTCTACAGGGGGAGGTATATTATAATAAAATATTTTATTATGACCCAAAAGTTAAGTAAAAAGAAAAAAAGATAAAGAAACTGGCACTAGGCTATATGATGTAATACTTGGTAGAAGCACCATTGGCAGCAATTACATATGCAAATGTTTTCTGCCAAGACTCTGTCAGCTTTTGTACATCTAAATCCTGCAAAGTTGGCCCATTCTACCCGGCAAAAGTGCTCCAGCTGCGTCAGGTTGAATGGGAAGCATTTCAAGTGCTGCCACAGACTCTCAATCTGATTCAGGTCTGGGCTGGGCATTCTAAGACATTCGGGTTCTCACTTTTAAACAACTCCAGTGTTACTTTGGCTTCCAGATCATTGTCCTGCTAGAAGATGAATCTTCTCCCCAGTCCCAGGTTCCTTGCAGACTGAAAAAGTTTCCTCTAAATTTGCCATGTATTTGGCTCCATCCATCTTGCGCTCATTTCTGGCCAGCTTCCCATTCCCAGTTCCCCAGTCTCACAACACAATGCTGCTACCACCACACTTCATTGTGGTGAAGGTGATCTCAGGACCATGAGTTTTGGAGGACAACCTTGACAGGCTCATCACTGAGCTATATTCTTTCCATTTTGTAATAATGGATCTACTGGTGATCTGGGGGTCTTTCATGATTAGGGATTTTTTAAATAGCACAAATTGATTGGTGCGTCTGCACAATTTTATAGTGTTTGGATAGCTCCTTGGTTTTCACGATGCTCTTTGTTTATAGGTGTTCTCCAACAAATGTGGGGGCCTTCCAGAAACAAGTGTATTTATTCTGAGAGCATGTGGTCCTGGAGTTACACACAGGTAAACCTCATTCAGTTACTTACACTGTCTTCTGGAGGCAGTGGACTTCACCAGATCTTATTCAGGCACAGCAAAGAGGGTGAATACTCATGCAACCAACAAGTGCTAATTTCTTTCTGTTTACTTAACTTTTATGATGCAGTAAAAATATTTTGCACCTTCTCTGTGATGAGTATCTTGTGTACATCATTAGTAGAAATGCATGTGAATACTTCTGCCAAGCACTGTTGGCAGTTTCAATACAATGTTGCTGGGATTCTGTCTGGAATAATCATATATACATATTTTAGAGTGTTAAAATTAATTAGAAATTAAAGAAAAAAGGGGAAGCCAGACACATTTTTCCATATCATAAAAGTATAAACAATCTTGTTGGACCAATTTTAAATTCTCTTACTGATTATAAAGGGGCATTGGTTCCCTGGTGTGTTTGTATGCTTTGACATATTGGAAATGTAGCATATAACCCCATACTATAAGTGTTACTTGGCTGCTAATTGCACAGATGGAGCCAGTTTGCCTTTCTAGTATCTTCCCTACATTTCTGCCAAAATTAAACAGTATTTGCCTTTTGTTCTCCCTGATGGCCTATCTTTCATTTAGCCTAATCAAGTAGCCCCATGTGGTTCTAATGGAAACTCTATCCTAGATGTTTTTGTCTCATCTCATTGATTTCTAAAAAATGAAAAAGGCAAGTATTTTTTTATGAGGGCAGTATCCAATTTTAGTCCTACACTGAATAGACCATTAAAATGAACCAACCTCTCATTAATGTCAGTATGCAGGATTAATTCTGAATGCTCCCAACGTTTTTTAAAAAAGCCAGTCTCTCTCCTACGGTTTCCAACATTGTCAGTCTCTAATACCAACGCGAATTTAGTCTTTTCAAGGGTCAGATACCAGCGGAGCACAGCTTATTATAACAAATGTATTTCTGAAAAGTACGTGGGGGAGCGCGGCTGGCATTGTTAATTGCCTTTCCAGCGCTTGCCTGCCAGAAAGCGCGACAGCGCCTCCCTCTGGCAGGAGCCTGGCAAGGCAGGAGGAAAGTACTCGAAGCGGGGACAGTGCTGGCGGCCCTTCCTGCCAGTTCACGCGCTGCCGCTACTCCGCGGGTGTACTAAGCCTAACCCTTTCCTTGCTCATTCATGACGCCTCTGCTCGATGAAAGAGCACCTCGTAGGTGCTAATCCTAAAACCGCTTAGCCGACTGCAAACGCCACCGAATTCAGCGGGGCATATTTTTGAGGGGATGCGTGTTGTATAGGATGGCGTTGCGAAAACGCCGCAAGGGATCGCTACAAAGCTTCTTTCCAACCCATGGCTTGGAACAAACTTCCCAGCGCGCCACCCCCCACAGACGTCTTGAATGACACCCCCCATTCCGGCCTGGGAAAAGCAAATCTAGGTTTTTCTTTGCTGAACGGCAGGTTTAGCGTAGGACGGGATGCTCCACTAGTGGGTTGGGAGACCAGCAACGGCATTGGAAGAATTCAACACCCAGAGGACGCCGCCGAGCGTCCCCTAGGGGCTCCCCCCCCCCCGCCCCCCGTCCCAGATAGGAAATAGGACGCGATCGTCAGGGATGCATGGGAAATCGCCTCTCCGGCTTGCAGCAAAGTGCCATGGCGCCCCAGCGCCAGCCACCGTTGGATGGCTTTGGCCATCTCCCACCTGATGACGCGTCGTGATGAAAAACAGGAAACGGGATCTTGGGAGAGGCGGAAATTGCAGCACCAGCAGAACTAGGAAGCCCTCAGAGGAGCAGGAGGAGGAGGCGACGCTCCATCGGGAAAGGAAGGGGCCTGGGCAGCCAGGAAGTGGGCTGGGAACAAAGTAAGTGGCAGGAAGGAGTCCGGCGAGTCGCTCGTGCGGGGCTCCCTTTGCCGGGGCGCGCGCGAGGAGGCGCTTTGGTCCCCCGGCAGGCAAGGTAGCCAGCCTGAGGCGTGCTTGCGCTCCTCGCTGCTGGTGCTTGCGGGTCTCTTCGTTCTCTGCTGCAGGCTGCCGCAGCCGAGACGGGCGGCAGTCTGGGGTGGGGGAAGCGGGGCTTCGATCCCGCGATCCGGCCGGCGCGGCGCTCGTATTGCCCGCTCGGTTCTCCGACTAGGGCGGCAGCAGCAGTGGGGCGCCGTTGCAGGCTTCGGCAGCACAAGGCGGGCGCGCACCTGGAGCGGCGCGCACCTTGAGAGCTGGAGGGGAGGAGGGGCAGCCGCCCATCGAGACAGGAAATGGGGCAGGTGGGGGTGGGCCAGCCTGCCACATGGCTTGGTTGGGGCGGACAGGCTCCCTCTGATAGCTCTTTGTTCTCCAGCGGAGAGGCAGCTGATCAAAGAGATCGCTGCGCTGTTCACCCTTCCCTTTCTTGTCTGGGACGCTCCTCATCCCAGCAGAGAGGCGCGACTTGGCTCTTCCCCGTGCACCGCGGGGGCCTTCTCGTCATTCTCTCGCAAGGATGGCGAGTAGCCCGTCTCTTTCGCGCTGTGTGCTGGCAGTGAGAGGCTGGAAAAGGCTGGCCTCCAGCCTTGGTATTGCAAGGTCCTGTGCAGACTGAAGATGCTATTTCACGCTGATGGCTGTGCATATGAAAATGGCGCGGGGGATTGATGGATCCGAAGTTGAACAGGGGTGGCGACTGTCCAAGGCCTGCAGATGTTGGGCTGCTTCTCCCAGCATTGGTCATGAGGCCCAGAACTGATGAGTGTTGCGGTTTAACAACATGGGAGTTGGTCACATTTTCCCTGCCCCTGGAATAGCAGCCTGTAGCTTTGTGTATGTTTGGTGGTATCAGTTCCTAGCAGAAGAGGATTTATTAAATCTCTGGGGAATTGGGCCGCTTTATTCTTTAGAGATCTAGAGGCACGGGGCTCTGCATCCTTAATGCTTGTGGGAGTCTCACCTGGCTTACTATCAAAATAGCGGTCAAAAGCAACCCTCCCCAAGTTGATGCATTCCAGATGTTTTGGACTACAATTCCTAATAGGCTTGACTGTTGGCCTTGCTGGCGAGGGCTGGTGGCAGTTGTGTGGAGAAAGTGGAGAGGGGGACATTTTTCTCCCTTTGTCATAGCACTAGAACTGGGGTCATCCCATGAAGTTGATTGGTGAGAGCTTTAGGACAGATAAAAGAAAGATCTTCTCACAGTATATGGGTGAACTATGGAATTGTAGTGATAGCCACCAATTTTGATTGGTTTAAAGGCATACTGGATAAATTTGTGGAGAAGAAGGCTAGCCATACCTACTAGTCGAAATGTCCATACACTGCCTCTATGTCTGCATGCACCAATTGTTCGGAAACTTGGGCAAGAGGGGGCTTTCATGGTCTCTGTGTGGGGTTCTTGTGGGCATCTCAGCCACTGTGTGAACAGAATGCTGGACAACATGGATCTTGGTCTATCCAACATGGCTGTTATGCTCTTAAGTTCAAAACATTTGGAAGGTACCAGAACAGCTTGGGCAGAGTTGTTCAAGTGCCTGTCTTTGTGGGGTGATTGAGTATTGAGGAACTGTAGCTCATCCTTTGCAGATCTTTTGCATCCAGAATGTCCCAAGTTCAGTCCCTAGCTTCTTCAGAAGGAATTAATTAATCAATCAAGGAATTAATCCTGCCTGAAATCCTAGAACTGCAGTCTGTACGTGGTGACAATACTGGGCTAGAAGAACCAAATGACCTAATTCAATATCAGGCATCATCCTGTGTTAACACAGAAGGGTGGGGAGTTCAGATTCTATGTATGTGTTTGCAAATAGTACTGTTGGTTTATGGAGGCCAACTATGGACATTTCTGTGATCTCAGATATGTTGTTCATTTTAGTGATAGAGATTCTGGACTTTGCCAAAGTTCATATCTGCAAACTGCTGCCTAGCATGTTCTGCTGCTTCCATGAGCAAGGGTTACAATTTGAGGATTATATGCGCCAGTACTGCCCCATTGCAATGTGAGAACCTCCTTTTGGAATGCAGTCAGGAAGACAGAGTACTGGTCTGTTCCATCGGAAGTAGAAACAGTTATTTGGAAATGAATCGTAATCCTGATACATTAGGTTGCCTGTGATTCAGTAAGTCACAGAATCTTACTCATGGATTACCGCTCTGAGCTGAAGCTTGATTCATTCAGATGAAAGGGCTGGACTGTCTGATGTTTAAATATGAATATAAGCCATTAAGTTGTTCAACATTAGAATAACCTTGCTTAAGGAATGTGTTTATTTCTGATCTGTTCACTGTCTTGCTTCCTCAGGGATTCAAGGCTTGGCATGGACATGTTTGAGCGAACTTTTGCATGCCCCATGTGACAATGTAAGATGTGCTAACTCAGCCCTCACCTCTTTTATAGGTTTAGCAGTACTTGCTTGTGGTACCTGGGCTGCCTTTGTAAAAGATCAGCACGAGCAGTTTGGGGCAAATATGGGCCATTCATGGCCAGACCGTGGCTGACCAATTGGAGGTGCCCTGCAGGACTGCTGAGGCTCTGTTATTTTCCATTTGAAGATCAGTGTCATGCCTGCATCTACATTTTTGCTACTTATTTTTGGTGCCAAACCACAGTTCAAAACTGGGATCAGAAGTGAGTTTGCAAAAGGCAGTTTGGGCCATCTGTGCATAATAAAAATATTGATGCTGGCATAATGTTAACAATGTTCTTTCTCTAAAATGGAAATGAATAGGAATGGGGGAGAATAGTTGTGTGAGAGTGGAGGAGAAAAAGCTAGAAGGAACACATGATCCATAGCCAGCACTGGGTTGCCCTAAGCCTTAATAGGGTTATCCCAGCCTCAGTTAACAGAGGCTCCCTGAATCCTTAAACTTTGGATCCTGAATTCTTAAACTTAAATGAAATTTTCAGGTTGTGATACATGATAAAAGCAAAAATAACACAAGCAATAATAACACATTATGAAGTGTTTTTTTAAAGCAGCAACAAAAATCCAGCCTTTAGAAGAGAGACAACATTCGAGATTAACAGAGATTATGTCTGAATGAAGGAGTACACATGTTAAAAAAAGCAGGCAGCAGTTTAAGGGGACTGGGAAAATAAAAAGGACTTTATGTGGTGCTGAAAGGACAATCAACTAGGTGCCAGGTGAACCTTTCTGGGGAGGGCAATAGGCAAGTTGTGGCCCATTGTTGAAAAGGCCCACTCATGAGTCCCTATCCACTTAATCTCAGTGTATGGTCCTTAGATGACAATCTTAGGGTATGGGCAGGAACGTATAAGAAAAGGCAATCTTTTAGATACTGTGGCTGCAACCTATAAAAGAGACTGTAAATTATCACCAGCACTTTAAACTGGGTTTGATGACAGGCTGTGAGCTAGTGAATGTGGCATAAAATGGCCATAACACCCAGTTCCAGTCAGTGCACTGGCTACCCTATTTTATACTCTTTGAGGGTTATGGATTGTTTTCAAGGGCAGCCCCACATGCATCATTTTGCAGTGTTCCAGCCAGGAACATTGCAGTAGTCCAGGTAAGTGAGCTGTCCGGTGGCTTTTCATCATTCTCTGAGGGGCATAGGATTATTCTGTCCTGTGACCTGGGAGTTGGAACATCAAGCAGAGGACCCCCCGTGCCCGCCCTCCTGGTGCTCAGCCAGTGCGGAATCATGCTGGCTACCTCCCAGATGGGGAATTGGCTCAGAAAGGGCTAAAGGGGCATGCCAGAGCTGGCCGTCTAGGTGCAATGCAAGGCGTGAAGCAGCAGGTGTTGCTACAGTGTCTCACAGCCTGCACTGGATGCACATAACCCTTTGTTCAGACGCTTACCTGGATCGGGGCAGAGGGCTCTGGACTGTGCCCTCTGTTAATTACTAATTTAACTGCAGTTAAGTGAGATCGTTGGCTGTCTTCCCAGCCCTGCTTCTCTACTTTTAAGGGACAGGTGTTTTGGAGTGCAGCTCTAACGCATTCCTTATCGTGTGTGCGGCATTATCCTTAGTGTGGTGAGAGACAGAGTGAAAGGAGCGGCGGTGGGGAGACGGTGTGTTTCTTGGCCGTGCTCAGGCATGAAGCTCACTGGGTGACTTTAGGCAAGTTGCTCACTTATAGCCTAACCTACCTCACAGGTTTGTTGTTGTGCGGCTACAATGGAACTATAGAAGTTGCCTTGGGTTCCGTGTGGGAGGAAGAAAGGTGCAGTATAAATGCAATGAAATAATGATAAGAGTAATTGGTCATGGTGACTGGGGCTGATGGGAGTTGGAGTCCAAAGGAGGGCATTGGCATATGTGATCAATGTCCAATGCAAAAGTCTTACTCTGGAGTAATTTGCATTTATTTGCTCCACCATTTTGCACATTTTCACTTTATATAATCGACTTCTGTCTATACTATAGCCTGGATAAAATCTTAAGATCTTCCAGTTCCTGCTGAATCATTAGACAAAGTTGCCAGAGTCTTGTTTCTGAGCTCTCCTCAACCCCAACCCCAAATTACTGTGTGAGTCAATGACTCATGATTACGGCATGGATAACGTTTCTCTCCAGCCTAGTTTGAAAGAAATCAGCCAGAACAGCAAGCTGCATAGGAAATGAAAAGCTGCTGTGCTAACCATGTCCAGTGGAAAACTAGAAAGGCTCTAGCTCTAATGGAAAATACAGTATCTCTTTAGTACTAAACTAAAACTAGAAAGGAAGACTAAAATATTGCATACGCTACAGCGCTTCTGATCTTTTGTTTCAGATCACTTGCGCGTTTGTGGCCTTTTGTTACATTTTAGACTGTTACACTGTAATCCTTAGCATGTTTACTTGGAAGTAAGTCCCAGTAAATTACATGAGATTTGGTTCTGGGTAGGTGTATGTAGGGTTGTAGACTAATTTTGGAAGGAGCCATAGCTCCCACAGCTGTCCTGGGTTCTATTTCTGACACCTCCAGGTGGGACTGGAGAACTCCTGCTGGTTGGCATTGACAAAACCTGACCTGATGAACATCAGAGCTTCTAGGACTGACTCAGTGAACAGTTCCTATCTTCCTGTGTCTGGCATGTTTGGAAAGAAGTCCTTGGGTGTCACAGTTGAATTTTACGGGAGGTGCAGTCTTCTTCAAGCTGTCTGCAGGGGCACCATAAGTCATGCCAGGTTTGCCCACATGGCTTCAGTTAACATTGTGATAGGTTTTATCAATACTGTTTGTCTTGGCTGGAAATGTGCGGAGAGCAGATGCAGGCTGCCTCTGTAAGACCTCTTGTACTAGCATTTAGTCTTGCTGTAGCTGTGTTGTGATCCGCTGGCAAAATGCTCTGCTTAGAAAGCATCTCTCCTGAACAGAGCAATCTTTCTGTGGCTCACAGTGTCCTTTGAATAAATGAATGGATCAAGCATATATGCAGGTTGACTCTTCACCAGAATAAACTTCTCTTTTCTTTGAAATGATTCCAGAGGCTATTTCCAGTGGATGAATAATGGCAAGAAGATTCTAAAAGGAAAATATCTTCTTCTTTTCTCCAAAATTAGTTTGAAAATTGCTTGCAACAATTTGGGATCGTATAAACCCGTGGCTACTGATGGATATTTTGAAACTGTGTTTTATTTAAATTGTTTGTATTGTATTAATGTATTTGCATTGCTTTTATACTATAAGCTACCTAAGGAAGACTGTGGTCTTGAAAGGCAGCTAAGAAATGGATGAAATAAATACAAATTAAATAAGTTCTCCCTTTATCTAATCCCAGAGAGACCGAAGTTCATGTTCTCATTTGGTTGAAGGGCAGAGGCTAGAATCTGAATAGTGTTCCTAGTCTTGTTATGTATGTCTTTTGGAACCTATTTCTTGTAATCTATCAGATACTTGTTTTGATGTTTCAGATGTGGAAAGCAACCGCAGGCCACACCATCTCTGTCAGCCAAGATGATGGTGCTGATGACTGGGAGACAGATCCTGACTTTGTGGTATACCTACAAACCATTGAAATGCTTACAAAGATGACAATACTAACACTGCATGTAATGTAAGCCTTGCTAAACCAAAGCTTAAGAGCTGTTGGGAGCAAGTCTCGTGTGTGTGTTCCTAGTAATGCATGAATTCAAGTGTGGGTGTTTTATGTCAGCCTGACGGACTTCTCTGAAATGGGTGGGATGTAAAAGTGGCCAGGAGGTATTAAGTACAAGGAAGATGGAATCATGAGAATAGCTTAAAGTCTCCTTGAGCTCTTCATTTCAGCTCCTACTGACATGTAATCTTCTTTTCCAATATACTTACAGAATGATGTAAGTGAAAAAGAACAACGATGGGGTGCAAAAACTGTTCAAGGATCCGGTCACCAAGAACACATCAAGTAAGCTATTTCTTTCTTTGTTTTAAAACTGTCACTAGGCTGATCCACAGTGAGAGTTTTGGCACATAATTCATTTGAGCAAAGAGAGGCTGTTACCCAGGGATCTTGACCAGAGTTTGAAGCTGGTCAGGAATCCATGGTTAAAAGGGAATCTAGTTAGCCTTAATTGTTGAGAGGGCTCTTAATTGTGGAGAGGGCTCTTAATTGTGGATGAGGAAAGAGGAGGGATTGTTCTGGTTTCTGCACTCCTCATCTTTGTGGTTGTGAAAGTAACATCAAATTGCAACAACCTAGTGTATCCTTGTAGCTGCCACTGTTAGTGTTCAGCTTTTTTTCTTTTTTGTATGTTTGATATTCTTTAGTGAAATGGTACATAGCTCCTGTTGTGTGCTCAGACTTCCCCTTCATGCCCTTAAGCTCCAAACACCAGACAGTCTCTTTGCAAAACAGGTATTTTTTTGAAAAGCAGATTTTTTGGCAAATATTTGCAATAACTTTGCAGCTACAAGACTAACCAACCTTCAAAGCTTTCTGTTAAGTTGGAAGATAAACATCTGCTCTTACTGACTGTTGAGCCCAAACTGGGGACTTCTCCCCAAAACCCCTTCCTTTCAGTAACTCTGGGGCTTCACCTTCAGGGTGGCTCCCACTGTTGAAGAGCCAGGCAACGAGATCGGCACAAGCCCTCAAACTCATCCACTCCTGTTACTCATGTCTCCCAACACTACATCATGGTCAGGGACTGGGCAAGGCAACGGTTCTTCCTCCTCCTCTTCCTCTCCCATCCCTTCCAAAACATTTTCACTCTCCTGGTCAGCCTGGGAACCTGTGGGCAGTGACCCTAAGGACATTTCAATGGCCTGTGCTTGCCCTGGTCTCCCAGACCCCCATCTCCTCTGACTCTTCGCTCTGGTCCCTTCTTTGGAATCCCATCCCCACGGACCCTGGGATACCTGACAAGAGGGGCAACTGCTCTTGCTCACTACAGCACCCTCCATCTGGAAAACCAAGTTACTGGTCTTCGGATCTCTTCACTAAGTAATATGCAGGATGGTCCTTCCTATTTCTTTGCTGAGCAGTCAGCTTGCGTCTAAAGCCGGACCAATTGGTTTTTGAAAACGTAAACTAAAACGAAAGAGTTTCAGTTGTTAAAGTTACTCATAGAAACTAAAAGGGTTGCACTGAAGAGTAGCTCTTTGTAGAAAACATTGCTGTATTGAAGTCTGAATGAGTTGAGGACATTAGTTACAGTTGCTTGAACTCAATTTTTGATGGAAATGTTTGAGAATGTGGCATAGCTGAGAAACCAGTTTTTCTGCTTTGCTCAGGTTAACTGATGTGGCTTGCTTCAAAACATAGTTTGGAAAATTTTGTACCAGTCACCTAATTCCTAAGGGTAAATTAAAAACATTGGCATTGTGAATGTTTTCGTTGCATAGTTTCTGATGTTGTCCTACTATTCTGTGGTACTGTTCAGTATTTGAGGAAGCCTCCAATAAGCATTGCCATACTCAGCTAAGAGCTCTATCAGCTGGAAATAGCATAGGAGGAATGAGATCTTAATCCCCTTCTGATCAATCCCTATCTGATACACCAAAGTGACATGGCCACAAAATTCAATTCCTGGATTCACCTAAGTGAAATTTT
This sequence comes from Varanus komodoensis, assembly GCF_004798865.1. Taxonomy (NCBI): domain Eukaryota; kingdom Metazoa; phylum Chordata; class Lepidosauria; order Squamata; family Varanidae; genus Varanus; species Varanus komodoensis. Next base: position 2,321,009 of record NW_025335761.1, read on the forward strand.
TCCGATAGGATTAGTGAAATTTAATATCACTGTATGATACAAGACACTAAGGCCCTATTTGGAATTATGTGTTGAGTTTTAGTCATCCATCTTCAAGAAGGGTGAATTAAAGGTGGAAAAGCAGCTAAGAAGATCACACAATAAAACAGTGACACTAAACCTCAGATCAAGGCAATATGAAATAGATTCTTGGAAGAATAGCATATGACTGCTTATACTTCAGTCAAGACAAGAAATACTATTATTGCCCACTGTGTTGTCTTCTCTTCTCTCCCTTTGTGGATCTTGTCATAATTGTGAATTGTTGTTGGATGATGAAAAGCTGCACCCAAGTAAAGAGCTCTTATGATATCTTAACCGGTAGTTGCCTTGACATGCTGTCATCAGAGCTTCATTAAGCAGAGCAACTTATTAAGCAAATTCGTTGTATGGTTGTGTAGCTCTTGCTATACCACAGCCTGGTTCCTTTGCAAGTGCAAGAAAATTTTCCACATCTACTCAAAGGTATAACGACAATATTTTTAATACAGTTCTTTAAGTCAGTGACAAATTCTACACAAGCTCAAAGTTAATCTGTGGAATGCGCTACTACAAAATGGCGTGATGGCCACCAACTTGGATTAGAAAAGAGGATTAGAAAAATTCATGGAGAATATGGCTATAAAGCAGATACTGACCAAGATATCTCCTGTATCAGAGGAAGCATACTTTTGTTTATCAGTGGCTGATGATCTTGAACTGTTAGTTTCAAAGAGAGTCTGGAATTCAAAGCATATTTGCTTTGGGGGGATTATACATTGTGTACAATATTAAAATTTGGATTTCCCAGTTCTGCATTGCTAATTTCCTCCCTTTCAAAGGAAGAAGAAGAAAATTGATGTGAAAGCATTCTAAAAAGAACACATAATAAAGTGGGTCAGTTTTCTGTCAGATTAAGCCATTAATTGATGTTCCCCAACAAGACTATTTTAATCCCAGCTTTATAAACCTTCTCTTCTTCACCACCCTGAGGATTTGATTCTATTTTAGATGAACCACAGTTTGTTATGCCATCTAAACCTGGAAAAATTTGGTTTGTAAGTTGCTCATGAAGTTCTGATGACAGCAAGTCAAGGCAGCTACCAGTTAAGAGATCATAAGTGATGTTTAATTGGGTGCAGCTTTTCATCATCCTGGACAAAGTGTAATTAATTGTGGCTATGATTAGTGAAAAAAACCAGCTTCGAACTCTTGATTTATGAATTTGGTTTGTTTAGGTTTCGGATAGGAAGCTTTAGATTAACTATGGTTCAGCATACTATCTCCTCACAGCAACAACAAAGGGGCTGGAGTGGACCCCTAGAACTAATCCCTTCCTATTAAATCGTGACTTAGCATTCCTGAACATAGCCAGTGTTTTAATATGGGAAGTATTTTGGTAATTCTTTCTTCTTTCTGCAAATTAGTTGAAATGGTAAAGAAAAAAAATGGCCAGTGATATGGGACAGAAACTTTTCTAAAACCTTTTTTTGCTTGAAATGTTTCTGTTGCTTATTTATTTTTGCAAAACATTTTGCATTCTATAAGTTCATTAGTAACAATTAATGGATAGTGCAATACAATATTAGGCAATGCTGGCAGTTTTGAAGATGTAATTAATATTTTCAGGTGATAATCCTTAGCAAGTATGTGAGACAATACATACATTTCACCTAAATACATATATGCCTCAGTGTGGCATGTAAGTAGCATGTAGTGACAAGGAGATGGAAGGTGCCCCAGCAACCTCTGGGAAAATAGGGGAATGGTTTTCAGTATTTGATGCACAGGTCTTTGGAATGCCAAAATGTCTTAGAATGCCAATCAAGTACTTAGGTTTTTCTTAAATATAAGCAATGGGAGGGAGCACTCCTGTGGCCCCTAGACGAGTCTGAGATCCTACTCTCCTTCCCTGCCCTCTCACAACTGGTGTAGAAAGAGCTATGGTAGCTGGCCTCCAAGGTCAGAAAAGCAGCCTCAGAGAGGGAAAAAGGGGGCATTTGGGTGCATGGGGAGCGGAGGAGAATGGGGAGGCCAGGATATGAGATATTCCGAGATCCTTCCAGCCTCCAGCCAGGACTCTTTCTGCCCCTCTGAAGCACCTCTACAAGATCAGCAGAAAAACCCATCTGACAAACAGTGCAGGGTGGGAGGATGGGGAGGTGAAGAGGGCATCCTTGTTCCTCTTCATCGCTGCATTCAAGGGATTGAATCATCCCGGGTGAGCTGATAGATTGGAAGCCTGAGGGAAGTACATTGTCTTTCAATGTCTTCAATTGTTACAAGTATTCTAATATGCATTGTAACATGGTGTGCATACTGATCGTTTTATTGGTTTATCTTCAAAAGCATTCACCAGCTGCGAGAAAATGTATTCCAAGAACACAAATCTCTCAAGGAAAAGGAACTTCAAACGGGACCAAAAGCTTCGCATGGCTATGGTGGGAAGTTTGGTTTGGAACAGGACCGCATGGACAAGGTAAGAACCTGCACGTTTGGAATGCTCTGTTCTCAAGCCACGATGGTCACATTTTCTTCAATCCTGCCACATATTCACCTCTCCTACCTCTGATGCTTATGTGCTTTCTCTCAAAATAGATCCTCAGTTGGTAGAAAAATTAATCCAACTCATCCAGCTCTTAATATTGTAACCAGATTATACGATGGTGATTGTAATTTGGGTCATGCACTGTTCATCCCTTTTTTCATATTTCTGGGACACTTTCTAAAATTGAGACTGTGCCTACACTGCACCCATTCAGATCCTAAATTCCATTCCCATCACGGAGCAAGACTTTGCCCGTTTCCCTCCAAGACTCCCTATCTTCACCGAGAACCAGTTGTTGCGGGTTAGAGGACCAGTGAGAATTATTTTTGATGATGGTGAAATTGCAGTATTTACATCCTGCCCTGTGGCAAAGCCTGTAAAGCACTTACTTTCACCGACGTGGGTTGCTGTGGTTTGAACTGGAATGTGTACACTACTATAAATAGATCTGGCTTTATATTGTGGCAGGCAGCAAATGGCCACTGATGATTAACAATTCATGAAAGAGAACTTATTAGTAAACATATGACTTGCTAATGCCATCATTGAGGCCTTATTCTTACCTCAATGCAAGGTGGGTGAAGATAAAATTTCCCAGATATTGATTGTGAATGCAGGATTTGAGGAACTAGCTTTTGAGCAGAACTGAACCCTTCTTAGGGTTGTGATTTTTTCCTAGCATGTAACTTTACCCTTAAAAAAAAACATACACGAAACTGATCTGCTGACTAACTTTATAGAAGCCAGGTGCAATATAATGTTGCTGTGCCACAATTAAATAAATGTTGCTTCCGTTCATTGCAGCTTAGAGTGGGAGCCTATGCTGTTCCTTCCCTCCTACTTGACAGAACAAGGAAATAAAAATAATGGTAAATCGTGACAAGAAAAGCTGCTATTCAGAAAGGACTAATGTGTGCTTAGCTTCTCTCTATTTCTCCTTTCTTGCCGGACAAAAATATGCAGTCCAAATGCAGAAGGTGCTTAAAAGACTTAGGAAGAGAAAGAGAATCTGGCAGTGTTCAGTAGAATAGCAACAGAGCATAATGCTGCATGTTGAGGCCATGATAATCTGAATGCACATGCAGTTTAGAAGGTGCTTCTCGCCAAAACAATATGCTAACCATTTGAATAGCTAATGGGTTATAGTTTGGAATAGATTTTTGTGATGGTTAAGATAAGGGTCCCCTACATAGCTCCCATTGACGCTGTGGTACCCGTGGGGACATCCAACGATGACCCAAAGTTTACTCCCTGCCCCTTTAAAAAAGGTTTTGTTTTATGAAAACTTGGGGAAATTTTAGGGCATGCTCCTTTCTCTCCCTTCCTAGCCTTTTGCTTTCTTTCCCCTCAACCCCTTTGCCTTTCTATTTCCTCCTCCCTCCCAGCCTCGGGCCTCACAATTGCTCTCCCCAGCACCACCTCTAGAGCTCATATTTAACTAGTCCGCCACCACCCCTGCCGGCATCCATTAGGTGACTAGCCAAAAAGGCTGGAACTTTGAATTCAAGGCTGGATTGAACCCTTTGCTCTGCCCTACTTGCATCTCTAGCCAATGGATCTCTGCTTCTTTTTTGCAACTGACTCAGCAGGATGGCCCAGCAAAGTGCTCACCCCTGCAAGCCGGAGAACAGATTCTTTAAATGAACGGACACGCCTTTCTTGGTGCCTTGCTCCTGGTTGTTCCAGCTGACTGTAAATGCACATTACATTTGGGAGCATATATGTTGAAAAGGAAAAAACAAGACTTGTTCAGCTTGTGGGCAGGTTCCACTCCCAGAAAGAAAGATAACTGCTTCCCATCGAATGTGGAAGGTCTGAAATCTCTCAGGCATTCCTGTCATTATGAGAAGTTGAAGGGGATGGGGGTGGAATGTCAGTGGCGATCTTCCCTCTGTGTTCAGTGCTGCAACACTGGCAGGGGATTAGTGTCTTAATATATTCATCCTTGATGGCTAATGTAAGAAGACAGGGAAAAATCCATGCATTGTGCCCTGGGCTTTTCCCAAGGAGGCACCTCACTTCCTGTGCAGTGGCTCATGTCACAGTGGGCAGTGACTCTTGCATTGCTGTATATGTGAGAATGAATACAGTGGGTTCCTTCTTTAGGTGAGCCATGCCTTCTTACACTTTTTTTTTAAAGGTATTGTATTGAACATAATCCTTGCTTCAAAAATGTGTTTTCACTAACTTTCACATTCCAAAAATGTGTTTTCACTGTAGTGTTTTCACTGCAGTCCACATTGCATGTTTTCCGTTGGGCCCAGTCAACAAGAGGAGTGAGGAAGGGGGTTGCTGTGTGCAGATTTAATCAAAACCCCATCTTCAGACATTCAAGTCCAGCCTGTATATGTGTAACATAATATGCCCTGCGTCCTTCTTTTCTTTCAGTCAGCAGTTGGCCACGAATATCAGTCTAAGCTTTCTCAGCACTGTTCCCAGGTGGACTCGGTGAAAGGTTTTGGTGGGAAGTTTGGTGTGCAAATGGATCGGGTGGACCAGGTAAACCATCTCTTGCATTTCTAGCATTTTCTGTACCGGCCGCCTCCTACATTTGCCTGTGGTTGGTTGGTTGGTTGGTTGGTTATTTATTTATTTATTTATTTATTTTCTTTGCTATGCAATAGCTGAACCTCTCCAAGCAGTAAACAGTAATAAATACAATAAATCCAGTAAAATACAATATAGCATGAAACAACAATGCAATGTTATAAAATTACATTATCCATTTTAAAACCAAATTTTTACAGCTAAAGAGCTAAACCTTTCCGTACTGCTAGGGCTACTGAAAAACCAGCTAGCAGTATTCCCCCCGCCGCGCCCATGTGCTTTGCACAGTTGGTAAATGTTTCAGCAAAGAGAGTGGCCTTAACCCGGCACTGAGAAGTTATTAAAGATGATGCCAGGTGGCCCTTGGTGGGGCAATCATTCCATAACGATTTCCAAGAAAGACCTCAGATGTTGACTGTCGTGTCCACTTGGAAGAGGCATCCCATTGGTTTTTGTGATCCCAAGCCATGCAGGACCTCACAGGTTAAAAAGCAGTCCTTGAAAATGGGCTTGAAAGCATATAGGCACCAGTGCAAGCAGACCAGAAAGAAGGCTATATTTTTGGACTGTCTGATCCAAGTTATTGGTCAGGCTGCTACATTTTGCATAAGCTGCAGCTTCTAAACTGTATTCAAGGGCAACCCCATGCGGGAGGTACTGCAGTAATCTAAACTAGGTTACCATAGTGTAGATTATTGAAGGCAAATGATCTCTCTGTCCAAATAGAAATATAGCTAGGCCACCCTCCAAGAAGGTACTTCATGCCACTGAGACCACTTGAACCTCAAGTGGTAGAGACACCAAAGAGCACTCCCAAACTATGAACCTACTTCAAAGGGGTTGCAATTCCATCTAGAATGGTTCCCGCAGGCTCCATCCCTCTGGTCAAAAGAACCACCAACCAACCGCATCTCAATCCTCTAGACTGCGTGCTAGTTTGTTATTCAGTCTGTTATCACAGCCAGGCACCAGTGGCACATCCATAGCCTCACTTCTTGAAGATGCCATGGAGAAATAGCTGATCCTCCAAATGCTATTCTAGTGTAATCCCTCCAATATGGAAATAGCTTTCCCAGTTGTTCTGTTTTAGAAATATTGAACTAATGCTCTAATTCTGCTCCAGGTCCATATATTTTAAATGAAACAAAGCTAAGGGAGAGCATGCTTGATTTCAGAGACAAGTTTTTTAAAACCCACCCATCAAGATTCCAGATTGCCTACTTAGACCCCCTTTGACTCCCCATTTCCCTGCCTTAGCCCTTGGTCAACATTTCTTCTTTCCCTCCCCCATTTTGGTCTTTACCTCCACGACAAACTCTCCTGACTTTCTGCTTCCTCCCTTGAATGAGACCTTGCATCTAAATCTATGTCAAGGGAAACATGTCCCTTAATTTCTGTGTTTGGGCAACAGATCTATCTTTCCTTGTCACAGGGAAATGTTTGAAAAAGGTGTTATTTCATAATTTCTCCAAGCACCTTTTGGAGAATCCAAGGAAGGAAGTTCAAGCTGGAACACATGTGTGTGCAGTCCAGGCCTTTCAGACAGCAATGAATAGTGAAGAGGTAGCTTTAAAGTTGTACTGGGAGGAGGTGGCAGTCTTCTCCCTTACCCTGTTTCACCTGAGGAAGGAGGCTAAAAACTGGAACAAGCTCCTCTTCAACAAGCAACTAAAGGTGGTGGCGGCAGCCAGTTCCTGTAGCAACAGCACTGATGTGGGCTGCCTCAGGGTAGTAACAAAGCCAGTTGCAGCTGTACCTGAGTGAGGAGAGATCCTCACCTGACTGTAGCATACAGTTACAGTGTGAGGTGGACTAGCCTTGCAACAAAGCACTCGCTAAAACTTGGGCTGTGTTTTCAGTGTTGTTACCACACCAAGATTCCAGTGGGGTGAGGAGAAGAACATGGTTTGAGAAGCATGGGAAGCTGCCTGGTACGGAGTCCATCTAGCCCAGTATTTTCAACACTGATTGGCAGTGATTCTGTGGGATTTCATGCAGGAGTTTTTTTTTTGCAACCCTACCTACAAAAGCTGGGGCCTTCTGCATGCAAAGTGTGTGTTTTGCCCCTGGCTTGAGCTTTTTCGACAGCAAATGACTTGATAAATATCCTCTTGTGCTCTCTCACTGTTGCTGCATGAACAGCAAGGATCAAAGAGGAGAGGAGCAGATTGGGAGAGCAACACAGAAGCCCCAGGGAAATAAGTAGAAGTGCGTTAAATGGAATAGAGATGGAAAAAGAACAGTAAACAGCATCTTGCTATGGAAGAGCAGAAAATTTGATTGTATGGTATTGGGGCTCCAAAGGGATTGAAAATATGTAGCTGAGTGCATCCCATGAGGTGCATGATGTACTTCATTGAAATCAGTGGCAGAGCTCCCATCGCTTGTTGGAGTTGGACTGCACCACAAACTTTCTGGTTGCCTAGTGCTGGTGTACTGAGTAGAGCACATCACAAGGAAAGTCAGAATCCCAACAAGATGCTCTTGTGTTGGTGCCCAGGATGCTTTTTCAAAACATTAAATGCCCCTTTGGTTTATATGCTTTGCCTACCCCTGGTTTATGTACTTTGACTGAAGAATATGTAGAACCTGATACATAGGATTGATTTGGGATAGTCCTGGCAGGCTGCAGTCTAAGCCAAGAAGTTGATACTAGATATGCGAACTTTTGTGAAACTTGGAAAGGACTTGGATTGGAAGTGATTAGGTGAGATTTGTAATGTATTTTATATTTAAACAGGATTAGTGAGACTTTATCTAATACCTTTAATGTAGAAGTTGATGCACCTGTATTAAGATAACCAACTGTAACATTCATTTTCAAGACCAGTTGGGCTGCTCTTCATGTAGAATACTCTTGTAATTTTGTGCTGCTCATTCAAGCCATTTTTTAATTTCTACAGTCTGCTGTGGGATTTGAATACCAGGGAAAGACAGAGAAACATGCTTCTCAAAAAGGTAAAGCTTTCTGACAGATGTGTGTAGAATCCTCTCGCATACAGCTCTCCAAATGCTCAACTTTACCTGGAGGATTCTGTTTTGTTCTGTTCACATGAAGTTTTATGGAAGAGAGCTGCCGTGTCTGCCCAGTATACTTGTCAGTGAATGATGTGGACTGCTTCATCCCATCTTGCTATGAGTGAGCTTTCCCTGTATCCTGTCGCAAAACTAGTTTGTGGCACAATATGGCTGCCACTGTGTCATAAATTTAAGTTCCAGAATGCTCCTGCAGCTGTGGCTATTGCTCAACGTCAATTTGTTTATTTATTTATTTTACTTAGCATAGTTCAACCTCTCTTTCATACTTACAATCAATATAGCTGAAATAAAAGCAAAAGATGGGGATTGTACTCTGGAAAACCATGGGAATGGTGATGAGGAATTGAAGCCAAATACAGTGCTCTCATGAGATCATTCCTCTGGTGTACACAATACTGAATGGAGTGCCACAGAGGTGTGTCTTCTTTAGAATTCTTCTGGTACAGTCACAATTTCTAAGCAATTTCCATTTGCTTGGTTTTCTGTTTGCAGACTATTCCAGCGGCTTTGGGGGGAAATATGGCGTACAGGCTGACAGGGTAGACAAGAGTGCAGTGGGATTTGATTACCAAGGAAAAACGGAGAAGCATGAATCACAGAAAGGTTCGTTACACTGCATTGTCTTCAGTGCTTTTGTTGCTGCTGCTGTTGTTACTGTTGTTGTTCTAGTAAGTTGCGATATGCTAAGCAAATACGGAAATGTTCCTTCTCTTCACAAAATTGGGCCACAATTCTCTTTTGTTTTATTCTGTCCACTTATTTTTGAGGAAAATGAATTATTGTGTATCAGCTAGCTTCTTCAATCTAAATGTAACTGCCATTAAAGATGTGAGAAGATTATCAAATAGATTTATAGAAAATCCGAATAGATGTAGGCTCTGAATTCTGGTGGACAAACAAGAAAATGTTTGTCTGAAAGCAGAATAACAAAGCTCAGTAAATTCTGTCTTCTCCCTGCAGGTTCACCAGAGAGGTTCACCTCTCTGGTGAACAATTCTACTCCCACCAAAAGCCCTGAGTTTCGGAAACTACCTTTTCTTCCTGGTTCTATGAACTAGATGAGAGATATGCAAGAAAGATAACTTCCTGCAAGTTAGGCTTTTAAAAAACTCTCTCTCTCTCTCTCTCTCTCTCTCTCTCTCTCTCTCTCTCTCTCTCTCTCTCTCTCTCTCTCACACACACACACACACACACACACACACACACACACACACACACTGTTAGCACACCACTGCTGCTTCCCTCAAATGTTTATTGGGAGTGGAGAGCAGCTCTCCTCCTTGGAAGGGTTGACAGTATGCACATTGCTGCGTGGGTCTGCAAAACACAGCAAGCCATGGTGGCTTCTTGTGCAGAATGGTCTATTGTGCCATCCGAACCCTGCTGTGGTGTTTCAGCATGGCATGTTTGGTTTTTAGAAAGCCTGATAAGAAACAATGGTCTGCCCTATGGTTTTCCTGTTTCACCATGGTTTCTCTGGTCCTGGTATGCAGTTACTGCTGGAAAGAGAGGCTGAAGGAGCAGCACCAGCCATCCAGCGTGAGATTGAATTTCAAGCATGGTGACTGATGGGACACATGCAACAGTGGAAGGGCTAAGCAAGCAGAGTGAAAACCATGCTAGTGTAGAAAACACTTGATCGTCTGTGAGGCACATCCAGGCAAGAAACCACGCACTGCAGAAAGCACAACAGGATTGCTTGTTGTGACATGTGAACCCAGCCTCTCTTCCTCTCCCCCTTGTTTAAGCATTAGGTAGCAGGCTATTTCAGCCCAGATAACCAAACCCTTTCCTGGTTGTCTTCAATCACTGCTAAGAGTTCTTTGGCAGCAGAGTTCACCAGAATTAAGGCTAGCTGAAGTTTCTGCTTAACCTGGACCTGCCACTAGCCTGGAGCCAGCCAAGACAATGCACTGCGAGCCAAACTACAAGTTATATGAATCATATAGCAGAGGCTTGTCTAGCACCTTGCACTCATGGAAGAATTTGAATTGGTTCTCTAGGAGAGGGGTGTTAGGCAGCTCCCCCACCCAAGCATTTTACTGAACTTCCACCACTAGGAGGAGGAAGGTTAGAACAGGAAAATGTCCCCAGTGGAGTTAGTGGAGGCCATTTCCATGTATTTCAGCTCTTCAGAGAGGGAATTTAGAGGGAAATAATGGGTGGCTGGGCGGGCAAGAGGTTTAACCAGTGGATGTAATCCGTGGTTACACAAGGGTAAAACAATGCTTGGCTCCCTACTGCATGATTAGTTGTAATGTGTACTTTGGCCCTGAGCTGTGTTTAAAGGCAACGGTGGGGATTTACACTCCAGCCGGGGGAGAGGATGAACGGAGAGATCTTGCACCCTGCTTCAGCTGCTTCATGGTGACTCAGAGGGTTTTTCACATGAAAACTCACAGCTCAATATGCAACTGCCTCTGTTGGAAAACACAATTTGATGTGCTGTCAGGTGACAAAGATGTTCTGAGGTAGGTTGACCTGTGATGGTTCTTTGATACTTGCAAGACAGCCCTTGAGATTTTGGGTAGAACTTGAGACACTATGGTGCCAACTGACCCTCAGTGCAAGAGCTATGCATAGAAGCCATCTAGTCCCTTATTTTGTATAATGTCTAATAATTTTTTTTCTCTCATCTCCAGATTATTCTAAAGGTTTTGGTGGTAAATATGGCGTGGACAAGGAGAAAGTGGACAAAAGTGCTGTTGGCTTTGAATATCAAGGCAAAACTGAAAAGCATGAATCACAGAAAGGTCTTCATTTTAATTTTATTCCATGGAATTATGTGTGAGCGATCTTTGCATCTGACCTATTAGTATAATCAAATATTGCAGCATAAGCTCTCGCATTCAGTTTTCAGAAGTACAAACTAGTTTTGAAAACTCCCCTTATCTTTCTTTTTCCTCCTCCTCCTCCTCTTTCCCCCTAATATTTTTAATTGATTTGCTTTTCTTGTACCAAGATATGAGAAAGCTTTGAGGAAAAGAGAAACAAACACAGAGGAGCAGGGAAAAAATTACTTTTTCTCATTTTTTTCCTAGAGTTCTTTTGGGAAAAAGGTTGGGGGAAGTTTCCCCCCACCCCCCCAAACCAGGCTTCACATCTCCCTTTCACTTTTCCATTGAAGTATTCAGGCTGGCTGATAAAATCTGCAGCAGATCACTTAAGTAGTTGAACTACTGAATCTTACATACCATATTAAATAGCATTGCAATCTGCAGGATTTTTGTTTATTAAAATATTTGCAAGCTACTTTTTAAATCTTGGCTGGCCAGGATTGCAAAATAAAGAACAATCTTAAGCATGCTTTACTGAGTTTTAATGCTTTTGGATGGAATCACCATTGTGTGAACTCAGTCACTTCCATGATGGGACTACTTCTTCCCTTTTCCTTCTTGTAAGGAGCCTGAGCTGGCCTGTTCCTCCTCCCCACTGTTATCATCACAACAACCTTGTGAAGAAGGATAGACTGAGAGTTAGGGACTGGCCCAAAGTAGTCCTGGCAGCTACATGGCCAAGTGGGGACAGAAAACACAAACCTGCCAAGTCCCTGTCCAACATTCTATCTACACCCCACTGGCTCTCTTTTAGTAAACAGATTTAGTAAACAAATTCATTTTGAAGTATCTGCTTAACTCTAAGACCTCTGAAGTGACTCTCCCTAACACCTTGCGAATGTTTCTGTGCACAGACTATACAAAAGGCTTTGGCGGAAAGTTTGGGATACAGACGGACAGACAAGACAAATGTGCACTTGGCTGGGATCACCAGGAGAAAGTGCAACTACATGAATCTCAAAAAGGTACATTAATTTGTTTAGCCTCTACCTAATACTGCTGGCTGTACCTATAGAGCGACAAAGCTTGTCGCGGTGTGCAAAGCTTGACCCGATTTCATCAAAGTTTCTAAGGTGGGTGAAGATCACATGATCTCCAGTCTGTCTTTTGCATGGGTTATCCGAAATCATAATATGTGCTTACTTGAAAAAGCAAGGGAAGGAAAACTGAACATAGAGGATGATGTGATTTGCTTCATCCAGAATTTCTCGTGAGCTACTGAATGCAACAAAAGTTATAGATAGGTAGTAAATACTACACTTTTTACCAGGTCTTGCATGGATGTTAGCCATATCCTGCCATTTTTACAAGACTATTTGGTGTTGAATTTTATTGTGTCACTTTTTATTATTGCAGAAAACAATTTGTAAATACTATGAATGGATGGATGAATGTTAGGAAACGAAATATAATATAAACGAAAATATAAACGAAACTAATATTGCTGACTATTTCTTGGCACAAAGTTCCTCCTGGTTTTGGGTAACACCTTTCTGCCAGGCTCGGGGTGCTTTATTACATTTGACAGTATTCTGGGGATCCCTCCAGGCACTTGGCAGAGGTTTTTCAGGAGCTGCAGCTGGGTAGGGGAAATTGGTGGATCCACCCTGAAAAAAACAAAATGTGCTCTACTCATGCATAGGAAACTGTGGATTAAAACCAAGATCTCCTAATTCCATACAATAATTTTTCAAACTCTTTAGCATGCACATTGTTCCAATAGGAGAACAGGGGAGCTGACCAGACAGCCCCCTCCTCCAGCCCCCTTTGGCACAGAGGCGTGGCTGTGAAATTTACTCAGCAGCACCACTCAGGGGTGGTGCTGCGCTACCAAACGGATCGTGGCTCCTGCCTCCTGACCAAGAGCTTTACTGTCAGGCTTGATACGTGAAGAGGTAGGGATGCCCAATCCGCTTGGCAGTGCCACTCGCAGATGGGGCAGCACTACCAAGTGGATCCAGTTCCCCCACTGCTTGGGTAGGACACAGGCCTGCCCAACACACTGGGTGGGGTGGCCCCATCCTCCAGCAATGAATCCCAGGAGATCAAGCACCCCAATCCCCTGCTCCTGCCTCTTGCTCTAGGGGTCCATTCCAGGACAGGTGGAGGCAGGGATGCCTGATTGGCTTACAGAACCTTCCAGGGTTGGGTTGCCATGTTATCCAAACTAGGTCATTGTTCGAAGGAAGGTTCAAACTTAAGATGTTTTGGGATGTCTGCTACCCATGCTTGACTGACTAAATGTGAGTACATATATCCTGTTTGATAGGCATGCTTCAACTCTTCGCATGTTATGTAGGACCCTGTTGAAAACATTTTTCCCATGTTTGGCCCAGTCCACATGCACATGGAACTGGGGCACTTCAGATTGCTGTAGAATGGATGGGGAGAAATTGAATGTCAGAATGCTTTCCCATGTCAGAAGCTTTCTCTGCCTGGGGTATATTGGAGAAGGTTCCAGAACAGTCTCCTCCCAGATGTTTTGAATGTATATATGCAGGGAATCTTTTGGTGAGGAGAAAACATTCAAACTTCAGCTCCATCATGACATGATGCAGTCTAGAAAGGGCTGCACTGTATGATATTCCTCAAAAAGTAGTTCGGTTCTTCATCAAAGTGACCTCTTGTTGGACGAACTGCTTGTGAATTCTTTCCTCCCTTCCTAGTACTCTTTAGAGCTGGTGTTAAAGAATTCATGTTCAGGATTACGTATGTTGTATCTAAATATGTTCCTCTTTTCTCCCCTGCCCCTTTCCTTCTCTACCCTTGGTTCTCTTTCCTTATCACGTACCCTGGATTTCTCAGACTATAAGAGTGGTTTCGGAGGGAAATTCGGTGTTCAAACTGAGAGACAGGACCCATCAGCTGTGGGGTTTGACTACAAGGAGAAACTAGCGAAGCATGAGTCGCAGCAAGGCATAGTCTCTCGTCGTCACTCTTTACCTGGCACAGCCACTTCTAACGCAGACTTAAGATGCTCACTTTGAATGGCCGGCATGGGCTGCAGGGAACCGATCGCCCAAAATACCTCATTGAGTTACTCTGTGCAAACACATCAGTCCAGCCCTTATCTGAACGCCAGTTATTTAAGCCAGCGAGCTTTTTGGCAAGTGGGCATCAGCTTGCATTTGGCGAGTTGGAGTGTGCACCGCACAGGAGTTCTGGTGTCCCCTGTGTGGTTTGCTGCTAGCAGATAGAACCTGACGGTTTGCTGTGGTCTGGCCCCTGGGCCATTCTGCTGCTATCCAGGGATGGCAAGTCTGGCACCTAAGGTGTGAGCAGCTGGATTCAGGTTTTTCCAGTTGTCACAGGAAGGCAACATTTTAGGTGTTCGTTTAAGCTGAAGGTGATTTTACTGCTTAAAAAAAACACCAAAGCAAAGCACGTGTCCTTTCTTTAAATGCTTTCTAGAATTAGCATTAGGAGTAGGATGTGAAATGCTCTGCTCCTTGCCACTTTTCTCTAGCTTAACCCATTTTGAAAGAAAGATCTATATATCTGTTTTTCCTAGGATTAGTAGTCATCCCAGGTTTTGGTAATGATACTAAAGGCATACTCATTCTCATAGAAAATATGCTGGTTTGAAACTTCACTTTTTCAATATTGTTTCACAATGTATCCGTTGATACAATAATATGTGGATTTATAGCTTAATTTAAATTATAGGCCCATGCGATTTTGTTCCAGTTTTTGGTACGTGTGCACACACACATGCACACACAGAGCTGTCTTTATACAAAACATTGAAATCAGGCAAGGTAACTATGAGGCCAATCAAAAAGTCAGAAGTGATTTTTCAAAAGCTTGTTTTACCCCTTTTGTTTTTCTGCAGTGTGTTTGTCTTGTAGAAACATGTGTGTCCTGCATTTAATTGTACTATTGGCAATTTTAACCAAGGTCATGTGGCCACTATTTCTGTGTCTTTAAGGCACTTAAATACTTGTTCCTTTGAAACGATGTGGTGTGTGGCACTCTAAAATGTTGGCATTACCGAAATTACAGAACATCCTAATTTACAAAGCTTGCATACCCACATGGTAGAGTAATCCAAGGCTGTGCTATAGAAGTGGTGTGAGGTAGGGATGCTGGGATGTTGTGGTCTGAGGGACAGCGTCTTTTCCTTTGCTTAGTTCCTGCCAGCCATCATGCAGTTTCATTTCAGCCAGTGAATGTGGAAGCATGAACCCGGCCCGCTCTGTCATGCACACCTGCTGATGCTTCTACCGAAGTCTGAAAATATACATCCTTCTCTCTGCATCTACTTACTTTGCTTGGCTGCAGTCATGGGGAACTCTGTGCATGCAGCTTCTTATAGTACTTCTCCATATTTGATAAAACCTAAAAGGGGGAGTCCAGCAGACAATGTAAAATAAACTTCTTTTCCTCTTTCTAGACTATTCTAAAGGATTTGGTGGAAAATATGGTGTGCAGAAAGATCGGATGGATAAGGTATGACAGTATTTTTGCCTAGCTCATAAGTCTAAAATTTTGTCCACGAGTTAAAGATGCTCTACCTTTAGAGCGTTTCTCGTGGATCCAAAGCATGTTCTGCCATACCCCTGGGCCCACTTCAGCACAGCCACAGATGCTTCTCTCTGCCAATGGAACGAGACTCGAGCCCATCTGGCCATCCCACATGCAGCCATCCTTGGGAATTAAAGTTGCTCTGTGACTGTACTGGTCAATATGGGGACATGGCAAATATTCTGATTGTGGCTACCTCAGCACAGCATCCACACTCACCTCCCCTGGTGCCTATGTGGTTCTCTGCCCCTACTACTACTGCCTCTTTTTGAATATATCGTGATCACTGTCATTCACTTTAAAAACTGAAGATTGCCAGGCATGGGCTCAGAGGCAGTTTCTGGAATGCAGCTGACAGGAGGCTGGTACTTTGTTTTGCAATGTGCCTGCCCATTTACTAAAAACTCCTGGAAGAAAAGGTGTGCAGCTGCAACCACTTGCTATGCATGGGTGGTGAGAGCAGGAATACATGGTAGGCATGTCATGAGCAGAGCCGTCTGGAGCCGGGGCCTAGGGGGCCCCTTCTGACTTGCTCTGTTTGTCATTTTTGTCTAGTCATTTTTGGGACATATCTAACAACAAATTCCTTATAGATCCACTGCCCCAAAAGGTTTGGGGACCTCTGCTCCAAACTGGAGTGCTGGTCAGTAATGTGTTTGGTGAAGGCACCTATTTCCTTTGCTACTTCATTTCATGGTGTGGAGTTGTGGCTTTGACAGCCAGTTGCTGGCTTTTCTGTTAATTTGTTTTTGGCATCTGAAAGCACAACAACTTGAATTCTCTGCTTTGTGGAAATTTACCTTTGAGCTTCCATTAAAATTATTATAAGTTTAAAACGTTCCAGTACCCAAACTGACAGCTGTTATTAATTTGCAGAATATCAACTGACATTATGGGGTTTTTGGATGTCTGTCATGAGAGACTCTATACAGAGTTTCTGCTGAGTGTGAATCTCACTTTTGAGTGCATTCCTTTGGCATTTTGGAAGGATCATAACTTGGTGACTGATCCTTTTGATCTGTCACCCAAGTATATAACGGTGACTTGTTTGAATAAAATTGAATAAAATATGTGCATACGTTTCTGATGGTTCCATGCAAAATACATGCAGTTATGCACATTGTCTAATCTTGTAATATATTTTTGTTTCTTACGTGAACCTGACTCAATCTGTCTTACCGAAAGAATGCATCCACTTTTGAGGATATTGAGAAACTATCTTCAACATATCAGAAGACAAAGCCAGTGGAAGCTGGTAAGAGAGTATTTTAAAGTGTGTTTGTGTGTGTGTGTGTCCTTGTTGGATGGTTTAGATTATCTTGGTCTCTTAAAGATCACCAGGCTCTCATTATGTTAGTACCAAAACCTTCTAGGTGCCTTTAAGGTTTTTATGCTTGTAATATTGCAGTCGAAATCTGAAAGACTGTTAATTGCTTTGTCTCTGTGATATCTATGGAAGACAGTATCATTCAAATGAAACATATCAAATTATCCTTAATCATATTACTGGAATTCCTCCTGAATTCTTAACTTTAAGTTGAACTTTTGGTTCGAATGGCTCATGTTCATAGGGTCTGCTCCTAGCAGGAAGTTGAATGAGTTCTGCTTCTCTGTGAAATATATTGCTCTGATCATTTAAATATGTAAAGAATTTGCTTAGTGTGCATTTTGATTGTCAGTTAACTTGAGAATTCTATTTTGTGCAGATCCGCTCAAGCCAATAACCTGTGCAATGACCATGTAGTGTTTCTAATATTGCAGCAAATACTAAAACAAGCAACATCAGAGCTAACTTTGAAAATCTAGCAAAGGAAAAAGAGCAGGAGGACAGAAGGAAGGCAGAAATAGAAAGAGCTCAAAGAATGGCCAAGGACAAGCAAGAACAAGAGGAAGCTAGGCGGATGCTGGAAGTAGGTGAAATTACTCCTCCCCCTTCACCCCCACTGTACGCGCCTTTCGGTTGAACAGGATGCTTGCTGAGAGGATGTAGAGCCTGCTTGAGAGAAAAATGAGGGCTGTCTCTGGAAGAGATTTGTCAGCTTGTTTGAACTCTACCTGATTCCAGATTCAGTACTACTTAGGCAATTATTCCTCCAAGACGGAACATTATTGAGCAGAAGGGAGTCTGTTTTTAAGCTAGCCATATGCTCAGAATCCATGCCTCCTAGGTGTCACAGCAATGCAAAGCATATAAAAGATGAGGTGTTGTCAAGCTGTTTCATTCAGCAGAAGCAAAAGGGACCAGATGGCATGAGTGGTACCCAAACGCGAAAAGGCATTGGCTAACAAGATTGATCTGAGGCAGGGTCACCAGGTGGAGGGAGCTCAGCTTTGTTTCTTGGCTACCTAATATCTGCGCCGAAGAGTTCAAACACGAGGTGGTGGGCTGACTTAATGAACCACCTTTTCCATATGTGGTATCTTGGTTGGTGAGAAATTAAAGCAGCACAGCTTGCCATTATATGTATAAAGTTTAGTAACAAATTAACTTCAAAAAGCACCCTTGTTAGGAGCACATCAACATAAAATACATGTCATTATTAGGGATGTTCCTGAAATTCAGATTTCAGTGATGGATTCATTGAATTCTGATTTATTGCATTCTTGATGAATCAGAGTTTGGGCTTATCTGAATTCCTCAGGGAGCCAAGCAGTTTCTGAATGTTTCTAGGTCTGGTTTTGCTGTGCCTGGACAGAAACCTCGAATACATGACATAAACCTGTTGTATGGTAGACAGACATGGCTGTGTGATACGCTTTGAGGAGCTTGTGAGCTACAAGCTGAGTTCTTGTGGCCGTTGTGGATTCTGCTTCAGAGCCAATATGGCTATCTCAGAACCAAATTGGCAGTTCACGCCAACCCAAATTGTGAAATCAATTTCTCAGCTCCAATAGGTTTTGCACACAAATAAAAAAGCCAGTATTACCTCAATACCATGTGAGATAGATAGATAGATAGATGTGGGTTGTCTACTCATACATGTCTAGTCAGACATCATCTGAACCACCCAAATGGGCAAGGGGAGAGAGGTCCATGAGTGTGGTGACAGTCGGCACCAACAAGTCAAAGGATCATAGGATAGTAGAGTTGGACACCCAACACGAGATCAAGTGAGGACGAAATTTTTAATTGCTTGACTTGATTTTAAATGTACTATAGCAGCTATATCTTCATTTTAGTTTCGCTCAAGTGTAGTTGCAGAACTCTCAGTCCAAATCTCAAAAGTCTCCCTACCTTCCATGCTGTGCTTTTAATCTAGGACAGTTCCCCCACCTATTTCCTATTCTAGAGCAAAATGGGCAAAGGACATTGTGAGGAGACACACATTTAAAGTCACATCTGGTTTAGGCCTCCTTTTCAAGTCCCACTGATATCCTAATTTTGCATCCCAGCTGGCTCAAAAGAACAAGCTTTTTCTCTTGACCTGCCGTTGCCCGTAACTTCTGATTCCTGTGGTATCGAGTGTCAGATGTCATTTTAAAAGAAAACAGTGCCATTTGGGTCTCACCTTTCCCCCAGTGCTAGCTCTGCTTTCATGGACGGACATGTTCACTGAATTCCTGTCTTTGCTTGAAGTTGCTGGTCTGCTAATCCTGCATTCCTTTTGCCTCTTGAATCGATTCACTGCATCCCCTCTTTCTGGGCCTCAGCCAACCTTGCACCACGACAGCCTCCCCCAACGTGGTGCTGTGCAGACGTGTTGCACTGCCTGGCACCCATAACGCCCAGCCATTTGCCATATTGCTGCAAATGATGGCCGTGTAGTCCAGTCTATCTGGACTGCACCAGGCTGGGGAAAGCTACATTAGTGCATTGCTCGAAGGGCTGAGCTGGCCATTTCCTATTGTTTGGTGAGTTGATCTCATAATTGCTTCCTAATCAGGCCATGCACACAGACCAAGCAGCTGGCTGTGATTAAAAATGGATTTTTTTTCCAAGTGATTTTTGATGTTGCACAAAAAAGCTTTGTCTTTGCTGGGAATCCACAGGGTGTGGTGTGAATGGTGTGCACATTTGTGGCCAATAAACTCCAAAGTGATTCTGTGCTGAGAAACTAAAAATGTTATAATAGAGGAGATCTGAAGTTTGTCTTAAGCATCAGTGTCGTGCTGCTTCAACAAGAAAGCCAAATTTATGAATACTCCTTCCTATATCCTTTTCTTTAAAACAAAACTGAATAAGGAGGTTCCAGGGTGAGAAAAATCTTACAGAAGTTCATAGCAACTAAATGATTCAGATGTAAAATAAAAGGTCAAATAAGCAGAGAGCCAGAAAAAGAAAAATCAGTAACAAGGGTAATTTTATGCTACATACTTCTCAAATGTTCCTTGAAAGCCTCACACCAAGTACTAATCAATCAATGTCATGGTATTCTAAAAAGTCTCTAAAATGGCTTAATTCATCCAGTCCCTAAAATCAAATGTCTCAAATTCTGTTAAGTATCACCTTGAGCTGGTTTAGATGTGACAACTAAATCAGTTTGTCCATCAAGTGTGTGCCTCAGACTCATGGATTCCCTCATTGTCCAGGTCATTCTAACTCCCTCTCCAATTTCCTGGTTTCCCCTTAACGGGTAAAATACAGTTTGCTCTTTCTAAACCAGAACTGAAAATCTCTGAATTTGGGGAGTGACAGCAAACAGTAGTTTTCCAACTCAGATATCATTGCAAACTGCCAGTTACCAGTACCTGGAAGTGGGGGAGGAAGGAGTTTGAGAACTCAAGGCTCAGACCTTGTGGCCAAGTGGTGAATCATAGAATCATGGAATAGTAGGGATGGAAGGGGCCATGAAGGCCATCCAGTCCAACCCCCTGCTGTTGCAGGACATCACGTTACACCATCCATGGTTTAGGTGTTGCATCTTAACCAGCCCAGGGAGTACTTAACAGAACTGGACATAGAGTCAGGGTTGTATTCTTACATGTGTATGAATTTGGTGATTTTAGGGGCCTTTAAAAACACACGTGCATGCACACACACGCGCACACACACACCACCATGATACTGAATCATTAGCATCTCAGCGTGACATTCAAACAAAATTCAGTCAGTATTTATTTATTTATTTTTATAGTGTAAATTCCCCTTTGTCTGGCTTATCTTCTTCTGGATATCTCCTTGTTTGACCATCTCTTATTTACATTGGAATCCCGGCCCCCCATCTCTGTTAAAGAGACTTACAATAGCAGCACAAACCATTTGCTTTAATAGATCCCTGGTAATAGAAACTGTTGGCACCCTACTGATCCATATTGGGCCCACAGTGTCGGGAGAGCACCAGGGGGAGGTATAAATATCCTCTTTATCCCAGTTGCTAAGGTCCCAGTCCCACACGTAACCGCTGTGCTTTCTGTAGAGGAAGAAAGTAATGTGCGTTCTGGGCCTCAAAGCTGTGCTTTAATTTCCTTTGGATGAACCAGGTGAGGGCTTGTAGCAGAGAGTCAGCTCCCTTCCTTTTGGACTCTGGTTGTGTGTAAATGAACGTTTGCACGGCGTGGGTGCTGTGTGCACAATCCATGTGCTTCAGCTGGGTCATAACGGGAAGGCAGCAGCCGTAACGGCTCTGCAACCCCAGAGCTTGGATCTGTGAATCATTGTCCAGAACAACAGATCACAGGACTGTGCTGCATAGTCAAGACTATAGAAGGGAGGGGAGGCTGCAAGGTTTGAGCTAAATTGCTGGCAAAATGCAGAGACGGGTCCTTTGTAAAATATGCAGAGCCAGCTGGAACGGATATACTGGATCTTTTTGTGAGGAGTGGAAAGCGTCAGCTTCTTTTTAGTGCATTCCACTAATGAAAATAATTTGGCTGTATCCTTGTTCTAAACTGATACCATTTTTATCCAAGTTTTTTTCCTGCATTCCTGAAAAAAGCAGTTCATTTAAAACTAAGAAAAGAAAGACAAAGCAAAGCAAGGTGGTGGTTTAGTGCTTATTTCTAACCAACACAGATATATTGGATTATTGCTTCTTGACGTCTACCTCTTTTGGAATGCCTTTAGACAGAAAAAGAGCCCTACAGTTTAATCTGGAGAAAATTACAGGCAGCACCTCCCAGCATGGGTTTGCCTCGTGCCACCCACTCTGACTCTTGACTCGGAGCCATTAATGCGAAAAGGAATTGCCTGTCAGCTGTAGAATGTACAGACTCGGTGAAACAAAATGCAGCAGTTCTGTGATGCTCACATCCAGCACACATGGGAGCAATTTCATGTATCAGACCACAGCTTTGGGGCTAATCCGCTCCTCTCCCAGCTCCGTAGCCATGTCTTGCCTAGTTAGCCGGGGAGCAGGACAAGGGAAGACACTTACAGACCTATTCCCACCACCGATCACTCTCGGTATCTTTTATCTATGGTAAGCCATTTTTATAGTTACCGTTCTTGCAGATTGTGATTCACAATCAAGATAATGACTGTTTATGTAAATTGAGTGTAGTAAAAAGTCACTGCTAGCCCAGTGCTATAGAAGGAACTGGAAGAAGATCATGCTCGATGCCTTTGAATGTGTATCATATTAAACTGCATGAGCAAGTATTAAAATAAGATCTTGAAGCCTGCTTTCTGAATTAAACTGAATCTGGGGAAGACTAGCACACCATTCTTGGCTTCTCCAGAAAGGGACACAGCAGAAGAATGTTGCCAAGTAGGTAAAATAGGAGGGCTTGGTTTTTATGTCCTCTGATTCTTCCTGCAAAGAAACCCCTGTGGAAGTCACCTGCATGCTGCACCAACCACGCTGACAGGGCGCTTTGTGAGCGGGAGAAGAGCCAACGCTGAGCAGCGCTGCTGAAAATTGTGCTGTCACAGTTGTGCAGCTTGTCTCTGGGAAGTGGCCCCGCTCAGCACAGTAATACCAGCTCACATGTTACTTGCTGCATGTGGCCATAGACACAGGGTAACTCCTCTTGGACGGTGTAAAAACTTGTGGATGAGCTCTCTATGTTTATTCCTTTTGTTTCATATTTTCTCCACTTTAGTATTCTCTTGGCTGCCTTTGGTTTTAGCCTACTGCAGTGCTAATACGGAATCATAACTACTCTATCATAACCTTGATCAGGATAACTCAGCTACAGAAAGATGGCTTTCTTCCCCACAAATAACACAAATTACTCTCGGGGGTGTGGAGATTGGCACATGTCACAAGCTGCCTCTCGTTGTACGTGCTACAAGTGTTGATGTGATGCATCTTTGCTCTTTCTGTCTTTTTGCTAAAGGAAAAAGCCAAAGCCAAGAAGGAAACGCCTCCTCCGTCTCCCACCCCACAGAAGGTGGAAGAAAAGGTGCCTTCCAGTCCCGTCTATGAGGTTAGTTCGGCATTTAAAACAGAAGAGGGGCGCAGCCCCTCAGACTCAGGGACCGGAAGTGGCACTCGTGGGCCCCCATCTGGCACTGCAGGGACCCCAGGATTGCCGCACCCTCTTCCCTTTCCCCAGCACCAGTCATTCTGTGATTTTCTAGTTTCTTTGCATCTTCCTTCAAAGAAGGTTGAAATGCCTCTTCCAAGGCTTGGCCGCTTGGCAGTAAGAGCTTTAAGGTCAAGTTCGTTGGTCCTCCCACCCTCCCCTCTTGGCCTTCAGCCCTACCCACCATTTGAATGCAGCCCCCCATGTTTCTCCAGGATGGAATTGGACCCTTTGACCGAAAGAGGCTCTGAAGTGCTGAAATAAAAGAAGTCTTTCTCCAGTGCTTTTGATACAGCAAACAGACTGGGTTAATGTAAAAAAATAATTGGTGGAACTAGCAATGGTGTTTTTGTTGATAGCTCTTGAATAAATGCCACAAGAACTCTTCTGGAACCTTCAGAATATCATAGACAGGTTGTGTAGCCAAACAAGTAATAAGTAACTAAATCAGTGCTGGGGCTCAAGTCAAGTGACTCACTCCCAAGTCCGACTCAAGTCGCATCAGTGAGCAGCAGTGAATGAGTGACTCGAGTTGACTCGAGGTTTCTACCTTGTTTATGATCAGGTTGCTCCTGGGCTTACCATGTGGCTGGAGATCCTAGAGGGCAGACACAACACAGTAGAGGCAGTGGGAGGGAGGGAGTTTCAAGGGGGTGGGGGTTGAGATGGGGGGAAGGCAAGACTGCAGCTCTTCTTTTGGCACACTTTGGCAGGAAGTGCAACAGCCTGCCTTTTGGGGTTACTATCAGGCCTTGTTCAGGGCAGACTCCAGAACACTGGGATCAATATTATCAAGTGAAAGTTGGCCAGAGGAAAAAAAAGGCTGTTTTGGGGGGGGCTGAAAACTTGTATGTTGCGGTTATTTATCAGGCATTGTTCAGGGCAGGCTCCAGGACACAGTGATCAAATGTGAAACAACAGCACAGAATTTTTACAATAAATTGTGGTTGAAGCAAAGAACATCGGTGCATCACTGAGAGAAGCAGGGAATGGAAGATCCATGGGGGGTTTACAATTCTCCCACCCTTCCACACCCACCCTACTGCCACCTCCCTTTTTTCTGTTTAAGTTGGCTCTTGAGGCTTGAGAAAAGACTCAAGACCTGACTAGAAAATTTCTGGCACTGACTTGAGACTTGACTTGGACTTGAAGGGAAAGACATGAGACTTGGCTCGAGACTTGGGGTAAAGGATTTGAACACTTCTCTGAGCAAGATAGCATCGCATACCATAGCTCACCGGGAGAGCACATGGCTTGCATGCAGGCGCACTCTCATGCTAAGGTCCCCGTGCTTAGTCCCCTGCATCTCCAGTTGAAAAGGAAGGATTGGGTGAAGGGCCTTCACCAGAGATCCTGTGAAGTGCTGCCAATCTGAGCAAGCACCACTGGAGCAGATGGAGACATCGGGGTCCTGTCCTAAGGCAGCTCCCTCTCGCATGTCCTCAGTTTGCCTAACAGGTCATGAGGATGGCCTTGTAGTGAAACTGAACAGATTAAAACTGGCACATTTCACAGGGGATATATCAAAGCAGGGGAGAGGGAAGGGATTGACAAAACGCTTGCGCGAATGGCCACCCCGTATGTGACGAGCCAGTGTCCACCGCTCTAGTACTTCACATGCTGTGCGTGGCACTCCCACAGGTGGCTGTGATGGGTCCACTGCCCCACACCCCCGGCTTATATCTCTGGACACCAAAACAGCTGCCTGAGGTACTCATTGTTATAACTTTGGGGGAAGCCACGTGCAAAATGCCAGAGTCTGGACAGTTCAATGAGCTGATTTCGATTTTGTCACCGTCTTGGTGTTAGTTGCATCCTTTCCACAGAGAACTCTGTTCTGCCCACTTCGGCAGTGACATGAAATATGAAGGGCTTTCTGTGCTCGTGTAATTGCTGCCTTGTGGTCCCTTAGGATGCTGTTTCCGTTGAGTCTGGCTACAAGACTTCAGATATGAATTATTCAGCTGTGCATGAGCCAGAAACCAACAGCAAAGCTGAAGAGTCTGATTATCAAGAAGCAATCAGTCAGCGGGAACCGCAGTATGAAAGCGAGACAGCTTATGAAGCGGCCGGGGCAGGAAACCAGTATCAAGCAGGTCTGGCACCATCTGTTCCTAACTAGGAATGTTCTTATTATACTGTTACTGAAGGCAGATCGTAGCAAGATCAGCACTTAAGCTGAGTTCTGCTTGTGCTGGTGGAAGGGGAGGGGGAAATCTTTGTGAGTTCTCCTTTGACTTGTGCTTCAGACGGGAGGAGCAGCATCATGGGAGGTGATGGAGGGGGAAGGGAGCCACAGTGAGGATCACCTGCCAGCGCCAGATTCTATTTTATTTATGTATTTATGTATTTATTTATTTATTTATTTAGGAGACTTCTATGCCGCCCCATTCGCCGAAGCCTCGGGGCAGCTCACAAACCATAAATAAATAAAATTCAATAAAACAATATAAATTAACAATATAAATTAAGTCGCCCTGGCCAAAGAATAAAATGAATAAATAATATTAACAATTAAAATAACATTTGAATAAAAAGGTCTTCGCCTGGCGCCGAAAAACAAATAACGATGGCGCCAGGCGGACCTCTCTGAGGAGTGCATTCCATAGATTGGATGCCACCGCAGAAAAAGCCCTCCTCCAAGTACTCACCCTCCTAATTTCCTTCACGGAGGGTTCCCGGGGAAGGGCCTCTCCCGCTGATCTCAGGGGGTGGCCGGGCATATATGGACGTAAGCGCCCCTTCAGGTAACCAGGACCCAAGCCGTTTAGGGCTTTATAGGTCATCACCAACACCTTGAATTGGGCCTGGACTTCAATGGGAAGCCAGTGAAGCTGCCGGAGGACTGGAGTCATGTGAACATAACGCCCAGTCCCCGTCAGCAGCCTGGCAGCTCTATTTTGAACCAATTGAAGTATCCAGACCATCTTCAAGGGCAGCCCCACGTAGAGCGCGTTACAGAAGTCAAGTTGGGAAGTCACCAACGCGTGTGTCACTGCCACCAGGCAGTCGTTCTCCAGGTAGGGATGCAGCTGATGGACCAGCCGAAGCTGAAAGAAAGCGCTCCTTGCCATTGCTGTCACCTGAGCTTCCAGTGAAAGCTCTGGGTCGAGGAGCACTCCCAAGCTGCAGACCTTGTCCCTAAGAGGGAGTGCAACCCCATTCAGGACTAGGTTCAATTCACCCTCCCCGAAGCCCGATCTGCCAACCAACAGGACCTCCATCTTGTCCGGACTGAGCTTCAGTTTATTGGCCCTCATCCAGCCCATTACCTCGGCCAGGCACCGGTTCAGCACCGCCACTGCCTCACCTGGATTGGTGGAGAACAAGAGGTAGAGCTAGGTATCATTAGCGTACTGATGATTCCACAGCCCACACCTCCTGATGACCTCTCCCAGCGGTTTCATGTAGACATTAAACAGCAAAGGGAACAAAATGGACCCCTGCGGAACTCCATGGCATAGCTGCCATTGTGCAGAGCCATAGTCCCCCAGCACCACCTTCTGGAATCGGTCATTGAGATAGGAGCAGAACCACTGCAAAGCAGTGCCTCCGACCCCCAATCCCGCTAGCCTATCCAGAAGGATACCATGGTCGATGGAATCAAAAGCCACTGAGAGGTCCAGGAGAACCAACAAGGATGCACTCCCCCATCCTTCTCCCTGCACATGTCATCGTACAGGGCGACCAAGGCAGATTCAGTACCGCACCCGGGTCTGAAGCCGGACTGAAATGGGTCCAGATAATCAGTTTCATCCAAGAGTGCTTGGAGTTGTCCCGCCACCACCCGCTCTAACACCTTGCCCAGAAATGGGATGTTGGCCACTGGTCTATAATTAGTGGCCATCTCTGGATCCAGTGACGCTTTCTTCAGGACCAGTCAGACTACCGCCTCCTTTAAAGGGGCAGGTACCCAACCCTCCCTCAGAGA
>NW_025335761.1:2347959-2579243 GCF_004798865.1 Varanus komodoensis
TTGGACCCTTGCCCAGAAATGGGATGTTGGCCACTGGTCTATAATTAGTGGCCATCTCTGGATCCAGTGACGCTTTCTTCAGGACCAGTCAGACTACCGCCTCCTTTAAAGGGGCAGGTACCCAACCCTCCCTCAGAGAAGCGTTAACCACTTCCAAGATCCAGATCCCAATCCCGTGCTTGGCGTTGTTTATTAACCAAGATGGGCAAGGGTCCAATAGGCAAGTGGTGGGACATACTTGTCTAAGCACCTTGTCCACATGATCAGGCCGCAATAACTGAAATTCATCCATTAATTTTGGACCAGACGGCGACATTGGTATCCCCCCAGAAGCCTCTGAATCACTAGTAGAGTCTAGCTTGTGATGAATCTGAGCGATTTTCTCCCTGAAATGCTTGGCAAAGTTGTCACAGCGGGCCTTCGAGAGTGGAACCAGATCTTTCTTAGGGCCAGGACGGACCAGCCCTTGTACCACCCGAAAAAGCTCTGCCAGATGGCATTGTGAGGAGGCAATGGAAGCGGAAAAAAATCTCTTTTTTGCCGCCCTCACCGCCACAGCATAGGCCCGATAGTGGGCTCTCAAGTGTGTTCGGTGAGATTCATCCTGTGATCTCCTCCACCTATGCTCTAGCTGTCTCCCGGCCTGCTTCATTGCCCGCAATTCAGATGTATACCAAGGGGAAGAGTGGGCTCTGCCTGGCAGGAGAGGACGCTTAGGAGCGATCGTGTCAACAGCCCTAGTCATCTCCCCGTTCCATAGTTCGACCAGAGCCTCGACAGGAGCACCAGTCTTGTCAGCCAGAAACTCCCCCAGGGCCTTCAGGAATCCGTCCGGATCCATCCGGCTCCGAGGGTGGACCCCCCCTTACAGAGGGAGAGGCCGCTCTCGAGCACAAACCTCATGAGGAAGTGATCTGACCATGACAGGGGTGTCAGGCATAAATTCCTCACCCTCAGACCACCCTCTTCTTGGGCTTATGTTTGGTAGTTTCAGAAGATATACCTAAAAAAATGAGCACCCAACAGGACCCAGAACATGGCCCTATGAGCGGGTGTTGTCTTCCCTTCTGAGGGTAAGAAGGGATGCACCTAAGCAATGCCAACAAGCTTCAGCATGCCTGGGTGGAAGGCCATGATATCATTGCAATAAATATTCTGGGACAACGCTACTTGAAAAGGGACATTAGGAGAATACAAACTAGCTAGATTTGCAAGTCTTCACTTGTTAGTGCTGGAATGCTTGATGGCATCCATCTAGGCACTTGGAAATAAGCTTCTCTTACACTCCCGAACCTTATTGTCTGGGAAGCATGTTTAGAATTGCCAATTCAGATTACCAGGTCTTAAAAACAGTAACTCCCCCAGTAGGATGACTGACTAAATGAAATGTATTTTAATGCCATCACATGCAAGTAGGTGAGTTAAGGAAGCCTTTTGTCTTTCTGTTGTATAATGCATGGTGGTAATGTATCTCTTTCTCTTTAGATGAAAATACTTACGATTATGAAAATGACCTCGGAGTAACAGCAATAGCCCTCTATGATTATCAAGCTGGTAAGCAATCCTGCACTTGTGCTCTTTGTGGAAGTCTGTTTTCAGTAAATAGGAAGGGCTTCAGTAACTGCTAAACTCTATTGTCATGCCAGTGCCAAGCCAAACTTTTCCAAGACTCTGTACATTTTTCAGTGCTCTGAACAGAAATGGCCAATGGGGTAGCTCAGGCTGGACCTTGCGGCTGACATCCAGGGCCTTTCAATCAGTGGCCTCACCCCCAGTGACCACCTAAGTCAGGCAATGAGCAAGTCAGGACAGCAAAAACAAACCGTTATTGTATTCATGCAGTCATGACGGGGCTCTGATTCAAGCGAATTCAAAATGGAAAACTGCACCCACTCAAGCTTCTTTTAAAACATGGTTGGCAAACAGGTGGTTGTTGTAAAGTTAGGCACCCAGTACATGTTTTAAAGCAAGGAATAGGAATTAGAGAGACTGGCAGGATCGATGGTGCTTGTTTCACAACTGAAGTAATACACAAGGTGATAGGAAGGGGCTCCCCCTAAGACCTTTAGGTTCAGGGTCTAAAATTGCCTAGCTGTACCTTGGCAAACAACCAGTTTAGCTATTGGGATTGAGTGTAAATCCATATATGCAGATTTAAGCTTTCAGTTTGCTTTATATTTTAAAACATTCCTAATCCTTAAAGACTGCTGATCAAAGCATGGACCATGTCTGGTGGAATCTCAGAAGCCAAGGAAGTTTTGCCAGGCTTTGACACCCTGCTTCACTCTTGCTTGGGCTAACAAAGAGAAAATATGTGATGGAAATAAGTATATTCAAACATGGTTGATCTACACAATTCATGCAGGAAACAGAATTATGGCAGAGTGTTTCCATAGCCCTAAATATGTCTTTTCCAGTTGTTGTATGGTAGAAGGGTGTTTTTGCCTAAATCTGTGTTAACAGGATGCTGAATTTCATTTGGTAGTTTTTACTTCTTTCAAGCCATTGGGCACGTAATGCTCTAAAGCAGTACAAAATCCATGTGTCTTTCACTTGTGCCTCAGATATGAGTCCCTGTCTATGAGTGGAATGGTCAAGGGCTGGAAGGTAAGGTGGGGGCAGTATTGAGTGCCACTTCCATTTTGCAAGCAGCCGGCCCCACTGAGTCTGTCGCCTGAGCGGCACCAAGCTCTTGCAGAACAGAGATTTAACCTCTCCAAGGGCAAGCCTGAAATACGTGGAATGCCCGTTTCTAGTCCAGGACAGGACAGTGGCATTGCGAGAGCCGGAAACGAGCATTTGCACTTGTTTCAAGAAGGCTGCGCAGAAGTCATGCCAGCCATTTGAAGAAGGGACTCAGTGGCGCTGGCCACTTTCAGCTGACCTCCAGTGGACCCCAAGAAGTGCTCTCTTTTTAGGAAAGGTTTCTACACTGTCCAATGTAAATAGGTGTGCTTTTCTCTTTTAATACAAATAAACTTTGCTGCTGGATTTTTTCTGACATCCACCAAGTGCACCAGCTGGTTTTCCACTTTGCTGGACATTTTCTCCCACCCCAGTGAGCATTTTGGACTCCCATCAGTCCCAGCCAGCTTGGTCAATGGACAAGGATGACAGGAGTTGCAGCTGAAAACATCTGGAGGGCACAACTCCCATCATCCCTAGCCATTGCCTGTGCTAAATGGAGCTGATGGGAGTTAAGTTCTCTCAAGGCAAAACTTGGGAGATCAGGATCTGTGTGGACTGTTGTACAAGGACATCCTGATCGAATGCTGGGCCCTTGCCCCACTTTTTGGAATCAGCTGCATGGGCCTTTCCTTGGGGTAGTGGTTCCCCTGTGGGGTTGCCCTCCAGCATCGCCTGAAGTGCAGCATAAGCCTATTGGGAAGCTACCGCTTGCGCACAACTTCGAGGGCCTGAGTTAATGCCCTAGCGCTGACACTGCCAGTGGTGTGTGCTTGTACACAGAATACCACCTCAAGACAGCTTCTGGGTTATGTGAGAGTTTCCTTCTGCATTCACTTCTGAGGACGGGGCCAGTTTTCATGACCACTGTGGCTTCAGCCAGGAGCCACTGGCCTAGTTACCAGCCTGGGCATGGCTTCTGATGCCATCCAAACCAAACCAACCAGGGGCAGGATGCTGCACACACTAGTGAAGGGGACACACTAGTACAATCTGTGACCAACCGTGGCTGACAATTCTGGGCAAGATACTAACCTGGAAGTTGCGTCTGCTCCCTCCACAGCCGGGGATGACGAGATTTCCTTTGATCCTGATGACATCATCACCAACATTGAAATGATCGATGACGGCTGGTGGAGAGGAGTATGCAAATGCAGATATGGGCTGTTCCCTGCTAATTATGTTGAGCTGAACAATAGGAAATCATGTCTGCCATTTATGCCTTAATACCACGATCATTCATCTGACTTATTACACTACAGATCATGTTCTTTTGGTGGGGAGGGTGGCTGGGGGGGTCTATACATATTCCTTTTATATTTAAGATACTTTGCAATGCTTTTACAAATTTTGGGGCTCAGAAATTGCTAATATATTGTAACTTGTATGTTCCCCAGTACGGCCTATTACCATAGGTTTTTAATGCATTTGGAAAATGGGGCTTATCCTTACTCTTTTGCCAAATTGGTGGTGGTGGTGGTCATCATTTTCTGAGGAGTGTTTAGCTCCTCCTCACAGTGTTGCATGTTTCATTTTGTATCTGTATGTGTACCGAATCCCAAAGTTTCCCAGATCAAAGCTGTGCAAGCTTACCCTGCATTTCCCGGTCTCGGGACTACTGCCAGCATGGATACAGGGAGATGGCCGAAGGCCCCGAGAATTGCACTGATGGCAATTACCCGTCAGGAAAAGTTCTTTTTTCTTTCCTTTTAAAGATGCTGATCATGAGAAAGATCCAGTGCAGGGGTTGGGCGGGGCGAATATCTCTCATTTTCTTGAGAAGTGTGCAAGCCAGCAGGAAGCTCTCCTGTGCATCGCACCTCTTGTGGGGCACATCCAGGAGATGCTCCCATCAGGTCATGCCATAAACACTCGCTGCCTATTTTCTTCCCTCCAGATGTACATAGAAAAGCTCTCTCTGCCTTCCTGGGACCCCCTTGCTGGCCTTGAGGCCTGTGCTGCCGCTTGCAGTCATAGGAAGAGCAGGGGGGTGTGCACAGGCACCCTTGTTTCTGCAAACCCTGTTTGTATGATTTGGGGGAATGAGGGTTGTGGAGGGAAAGAAGGCTGTGTAGGAAACCTCTTAGGCAGCCAGATATATTTCAGTCATAGGAGCAGCTTAAAACCAAGGAGATCATCTCTA
Source organism: Varanus komodoensis (assembly GCF_004798865.1). Classification (NCBI taxonomy): domain Eukaryota; kingdom Metazoa; phylum Chordata; class Lepidosauria; order Squamata; family Varanidae; genus Varanus; species Varanus komodoensis. The sequence goes on from NW_025335761.1 coordinate 2,352,788, forward strand.
AGTCTGAGCAATGCAGCAAACGACCATGTTTTTATATGTCCAGCTGAAACTGCCAGTAACACTTCAACTAAACAGTATTGGTGTCACTGCCTTTTGCCAAATGTGAAGCAGAAGCTCTTGCCTCTACATTACTGGAATAAGTAAACAACCAGTTAGTTATTATTAATCACCACCCAGGCATCCCTACCAAAGACAGTCTGTCCATGTGTTCAGTGTGTGTCCTGTCCATTTTTGTTTGAAAGAAGAATTTCAGGGAGGAGCTGAATGAACAAGAGAGAGAGAGAGAGACTGAGAGAGAGATGCTTAAGCCCATTGGAACATAAAGATATTTATATCAAATAGCAGTGTACAGTAGGAAGAAAAGGTGGGGGGAGGGAAGAGGGAGAATTGGCTAGTTGGGACAATCTTTAAGGAGAATGTCACTTTTACCTTACATTATCTTTTCCACTGGTTCATTTCTGTCTCACCACTGCAATTAATAGTATTATGTTGGGTTGGGCTGGATTTTATATGCAGTTTATCTTATCCACTTTTGCATAGACATCTCATAGGATACATGATTCTTGTTTTTCTTTTTGTAAATTAAATATTCAAATAAATTTTGGAACCATTTGCACAGGATATTTATGTGTATTTCTTTGTGTGCACTAATCTGGTTTTCCTTATTGGGTAGAATGTCTTCTGCACTCTTAAGATCAAATCTTTTGCTGGTTGGTGATGTGGAACTCCAGGGATGCAAACTTTGCAAGAATAACCCTGCACTGGTTTCCAGAAATGTTCAGAGCATGCTGATAACCAGGCTATTCCTGGTCAGGTCTTTTATCCAGGGTTATTCTTGATGATCTGAATCAAATAGGTATAGTCTTTTCATCCGCTTGGAATCATGGAATGGATTGTCAAGGAGCTCCTTGGTTGCCATTCATCTTTTGAGTGCCTAGAGAGATTATATGTTTGCAGAGAACCAAACTTGCTGTTCATATGACAATATATACACAGGTAGTTCTCGGGTAATGGACAAGTTCAGTTCCTGAGAACTTCCTTAAGTTGTATTTGTATGCAAGTGGAATCACATGAGTAAGTCAAATGTTTGTCTTAGTATATGTATGTTTTACCATTCTGTGCATATAAAACACTTAAACACTTCGATATTCACTAAAACATCTTAAACACATTACAACATTGTATTAATGATGACAATACAGTAATAATAAAGTAACTACAGGTACAAAAGAGAGAGAGAGAGAGAGCACGCAAGAATGTGTGTGTGTGTGAGAGTATATGAGATGGAAAAAATTGTCATAATTTGCCTGTTATGCCTGGCTTAATGTATGTTTGAGCTTCATTTTCTGTCCATCTTTAATTTTAATGAAAACTCAATAGAAAATAACTTGGATCTTATCACTTCCTTATTATCTTCTGAGGTCCTCTGATAATGGGCTGCTAGGGCAATACAGTACAGTGCCTGTTTATTCTATTCAAAACACTTTAATCCATGGCAATTGGTTCATGTACAAGGGCACAGCTGGCCGAGCATTTCTTGAGCTTCTAGTTCCAGTTCCTGATGGCCCACAAGGCTTATGTGGAGGAGGGGACAAATGTGTTATCAGGAGTTAAAGAGCTTGTTGGAGAAGGTGAAAACATTTGGACTAAGGTTTCTGTGACTATCTCCAGGGAACTATGCAGCCACTGAGAGATGTCACCAAATGTGTAGTTCCTTAGAGATAGGTATGACTTTAGAAACATGCAGACATAGAAACTGAGTCAGAAGGGGCCTCTCGGGTCATCTAGTCTGACCCCCGGCTCCGCTCACAACATGTCCACCATGTGCATGTCTAGCCTATTTTTAATGAGAAGCCATGAATATCTCTAGTGAATCTCTGTCTCTACAAAAAGTCATGAATATCTAGGGAACCATGTGGCCACTGATAATGTGTCACCATATGCATCATTTAGTTCCCTGGAAATATTTGTGGCTTTTCACTAGAGATCATATAGGGATGATGGCAGTCTGTGCATTCTTAAGTATGGACTATTCATAACCTGGGAATTACCTATATTGTTACTATCCCATTCCATCTGAAGGGGCTTCTTGTATTACTTTCACAGAAAAAGCACATGGACCTTTCCAACAGAGCTGCTTCTCTTGGGACTCACCTTGCCTGTTTGGGGCTATTTCTCATTTGCATCAGATTTAATAATGGCAAATTACTGTAATAATTTGGAAGTCAGCAAGACTCTTGATGGACAAATATTCAGACAAGTGAAGACTGTGGTTAAAGACATGATAGTGCTTCTGTCATGCATCCTCCAGCTGCTCACTTTGGTACATGAACTAGAATAGACATGATTGAGAAAGGGTGTACAATGGGCAGTTTGTGTACCATCACTGTCTCATTTAATTCACCGCAAGACTGTGGTGTGTGCAAGTTTGAATATGCAGTCCTCACTTGGTGGTGGTGGCCGTGTTGCGGGAACATGGTGAGTGTGCTTATGCGAGGATTAAGCAACCCTAAAGGTAGTGTTCCTAACTGCTTGATGGTTGTGGACTGGCTGGTTCAATCTGCACATAACCTACACTCAGCAGGGTTGTGCAACACAACAATCTCCAAGCAGGTGCTGCATATGCAAGGTGGCACCATGACTCATGGGTTTAACTCATGATAAGCCACAAAGTGTCATCCAAGACTGGTTGCTCGCTATGCATGGAGAGAGCTTGTCCTACATTTGAAAGCATAATGATATATTAGGAAGAGTTGGCAGAGTTCCAGTTGGACAGAAAACTTCTCTAAAGCCAGATCTAGCCGTTGAGGGGCCAAGGGCTCTTCTGCAACCTGTGCTTCTGTTACAAAGCAGCACCGAGTGAGGGTAATATGCAGTGCAGGACTATTCAGACAAGGGTCTTGCAAGCAACCTTCCCTCACTAGCCAGGCTTTCAATGCCATTCCAACTCCATTTTTGTTTCAAAGGCAGAGTAGATGAGGAAGGCTTGCCAAGTTCTTGGGAAAATGGTGACAGGATGTTCCTTTCCCTGTAATTGCTCCAAACACATGCAGTCTTCTGAAAGCTGCACATTGACAGCTAAAGAGAGATCACCCAGAGCCAGTAAACCTGGCTGAAGGCAAGTCCATTCACTGTTCACTTGAGCACCTGCTTGTGCTACTGTGTAGACTTGGAGGTGGGTCATCTCCTGAGCGCCATCCAGGAGTGGATCTGAGTACCAATCAGCATTGGTTGGTTCTAGCAGGTGGAGACATAGGGGTGGATTTTGGAGGGATAAAGGTATCCTACACATAACTGGCCGCTAATGTAGCCCAGCATCCAATCTGCTACTTGTTCATCTACTGGGCTGTAACTTGTTGGGCTCTACATTGAGTGACTTGTGGTATGTGGACAAGCTGCAGTTGGGTGGCTGTATTGTTTATGCCACTTTTCAAACGATCAGTCCATTCCTGGATTGGACATGGAGAAGATCAAGGATGTGGACAAGGTGCTTGGCCAGGTCCTCACAACCACCTCTGGAGAAGCCAGCAAGGAAGGAACAACAGCTGGGCCAGGGAGGTGATTAATGTCCCCTGGCAAGAGAGAGTGGCTGCATGTCACCTGAAAGAGGCAGCAGTGAGAGCACTTCTGAAACAGTCCTCCCTTGGCCTGGAGGACCTTAATAACTTTAGCCTGGTAGCCAGAGAGTATAGTTACCAGTCAGCTGCAGGCACTCTTAGATGAGAGAGATCATCTGAATCCATTTCAGGCCTGATTTTGGCACAGAAATTGCCTTGGTTTCCCTGTATGATGACCTATGCCAGGAGAGGGTGGGGCAGGGTTGTAAACCCGTAGGTTCTCCTGGATTTCTCAGCAACTTTTGATAGAATCGATCATGGACTCCTTCTGGGGCAACTGTCAGAGTTGGGAGTTAGGGGCACAGCAGTGCAGAAGTTCTGCTTCTACTTGGAAGGCCTCCTCCAGGAGGTGGTGCTTGGGAAATACTCTTCAGCCCCATGGATTCTTCAGCATGGAGTTCCCCAGGAATCTTCCACCCTGCATGGAATGCAACAACTATATGAAACCACTGAGTGGGTCATCCGGAGTTTCGGAGTGTGTTGCCATCAGTATGTTGATGACACACATCTCCATTTCTCCTTTCCATCTTCAGCGGGTAAGGCTGCAGATGTGCTAAACCAGTGTCTGGCTGTGACAATGGAATGGATGACGGCTAACAAACTGAAGCTCAATCCTGACAAGGCTGAGATACTGTTGGTGGGTTGTTTCCCTGACCATATGGTGGGTGTTCAACCTGTTCTAGATGGGGTACATTCCCTCCGCCCCCCCCGCCCCCCGTAACAGCAGGTTCATAGCTTGGGGATGCTCCTTGATCCATCTTTGTCACCTGAGATGCAGTTGGCATTGGAGTGCCTTCTACCAGCTTCAACTAGTGGCCCAGCTAGGCCCATCTGGACCTGGCTTCAGTAATCTATGCTCTGGTGATCTCTAAATTAGATACTGCGATGAAATTCACATGGGGCTGCCCTTGAAGATGGCTCAGAAGCTCCAGCTAGTGCAGAATGCTGCAACCAGAGTAATAACAGGGATTCATAGGTCCAAACACATCAGGTTCTGGCCTGCCTGCATTGGCTGCCTGCATGTGTCTGGGCCCAGTTCAAGGTGCTGGTTTTAACCTATAAAGCCCTACATGCCTTAGGACTGCAGTGCCTGTCAGAGTTCCTCGCCCAGCTGTGATCTCAAACTCTGGGGCCTTCCTCTGAGTGCCAACTTTGCCACACCCAGCAGACAATTCCAAATTAAATGATCGACTGTCTCTTGCACAAAGGCCTGAACCAGCCTGGCCAATCCCAAAAAGGTTGCTGAGAGCAGCATGGTGGCCTGGCAGCACCTTTAATAAACAGAGCGCAACCTCAGCGGCTGCCCTCCTTCCTCTTCTAGCCCTTTCCCACTTCAGAAGGGATCCCTTACACCTGGCCTCCTTCAGCAGTGATCCTGCCCCAGTCCTGAGCTCCCCTTTAAGGTCGCCTTAAGCCTGAGACTGTGGCCATTCGTCTGGCGGTGGTTCCCTCCTCATTTTTCTGAGGTTCCTTTCATGCTTGCCAAGAACCTGCAATTTGGTGTGGGGCATGACTTGTTAGCCTGGCTCTTCGGAGGCCTATAATGTTTGCCTCTCTTTCTGGAGGGGTCACTGTCCTGGATTCACTCTGCTAGCGCCGATCTGAGAACGTTCTTTTCAAGGCAGACCATTTCCTGGCCCTGCTGCCTTAGTTGCCTATGCAGAAGGGACAGCTCAGCACATGCAGGATGTTGCAGTGAAACATTTTAATCAGCTCTGAATTATATATTGGGGCATAATTGGGTATTACATCAGCTGTCTTAATTTGTGGCTTGTGCTAGTAATTGTAGTTCAATTTTAAATCTGGTTTTTAAATTTTGGAATGGAATGCGCTCCACAGAGAGGTCCGCCTGGCACTGTTGTTATATGGTTTTTGGCACCAGGTTAAGACCTTTTTATTTCAGCAATATTTTAATAAGTTTTAGTATCTTGACCCGTATGTTTATGTTTTTATTGCAGCCAGTGTGGGTCGATAATTTTATTTATGGTATATTTTATTGTATTTTATCTATGTGAGCTGTCCTGAGGCTTTCGCAACAGGATGGCATATAAATACTTTAAATAATTAAAATAATAAATAAATATTTAAATTTTAAAGAAGTTTTACTGGTTTTTTGTTTTTAATATTGTATTATTCTATTTTATGTGTCACTGCAAACTACCCAGACAGCTTTGGCTATTAGGAATAATAGAAATAAAATTATTATTATTATTCATAATAATGATGAGGAGGAAGAGGAGGAATTTTTTTTTTACTAATTCATTTGAAATGGTAAAAACAACTCTCTCTGTTGTTTCCACTGCTCCAGTGCTAGTGCTCACTAAGCCCGCATCCCCAAATAAATATTACAGGGGGAAAAAAACTTGAAAATTTCAACCCTCTCAGAACAAAGCTAAGAAATGCCAGGATAGCATCGCTCAGCTCTGGGGGCAGCCTAATAGCCACCGTTTTAAGGCGTCTAGCCAATCTTAAAGCATTGATATGCTGCATTTCACAAAGCCCATCTTTAAGCTGCTACTTTATTTTTAGCATACACAGATGGCAAGCTTTAAGAGCATGGGAAAGAATGTTCTTGCATTCAATTTCTTTTATATAAAACCCTGCAGCTGAGAGAAACTAATAAGAGGGGTGGTCCATCTCCCAATGTGTTTGTCTTTACCGGCTATTCAATAGTGGAGATAAATCTAAATTGGTTACAGATTGGGAACAAACCAATGGCAATGAAAGGTTCCGAGATCTTTCACAATTTGCCTTGCCTATTCTTCTTCAGGTGGTGGTTAATCTTTTGTATAACTGCCCCCTGGCATGGCCTTTGCTTTCCCACTAAGGATTCTTGGGGTGCTTCCAGATAAGGCTTTCACCCCAATATCACCCTAGCTCAGTCATGGAATAGTTCTAGAGGGTAGGTGGATTTCAGACCATTTTTGTCTTGCAGAAAAAGTGCTCAGTAACATAGAGACCAAATAAAACAATAAATCAGAAACCTGCATTTGATACTTTGCATATGCAAATATATATAGAAACATAGAAACTGAGCAAGCCAGAAGGGGCCTCCTGGAGGGCTTCTAGTTCGACCCCCGACCCCATTTGACCTATTAACTATAATATATATATTATAGAAGAGGAGCTTTTGCTTGTATCAAGAAGCAGAAAATAGCAATGGCGGAGGGGGTGTCTATTTAAAGATCTGCAGCATAGCTCAGAAAACTCATGTCTAGGTGGGACATATCCTAATACCATCTAGGTTCTGAATCCATAACCTTCCCACATGTTTTCCCACAGCTTCTACTGCCTTTTTTGAAAACCAGAAAATAATCAATTAAAGAAGAAAAGGCAGAATAACCGCACAAGGTCTTTTCACTGGTAGAGCTAGAAGCCCGCCATAGGGAAACACCCCCTAAAGTGTTAACCTTCTCGGCTGGCAATTTTGGGACAGACTGCTGATGAATGTTTCCACAGCAAACTCTTACTGTGTTCCAATAGTCTGTTTCAGTGGATAGAAGTCATTACTCCCCATAATAGCAGGGTTCTTTTTCAAAGCTATTTTGTTCCAGTTTAAAAGGGAAGAAAGAGGAATTAATTCAGAAAATAAACACATTAAATAAATTGGATTTTAACATGATATCTACTAATGAGCAGTGTAAACTGGGCTGTGAGAAGAGAATGAAAGCTCATACTACCCTTTCAGACAGAAATATAACCTTCCACCATGTGTTGTAGGCTTAGTTTAAAATTAACACTATCAAATGATTTGTGGATTTTAGTCATGCTTTTAACCAGTTAAGTGAGTCGTTAATTATATACCCAGCACTACCAGCAAAAATTGCTACTCAGAAATTAGGAGTTTTAAATTGCCTGTATCAAGAGGTATGCAGAATGCTTCCTGGTGGATAGTCTGAAATAATTGAGTGGAGTACAGGGAAAGCTTGCGCTTCATCTACATAGTTTGGTATCCTTTCTGTTTGTTCTAAGGCCAGAACTGGAGGTTTGGGGAGGGGGGGTCTGCCATTGCTAGCAGCTCTGGAAATAGAACTAGTAAGCTTATGAGCAAAGCAAGGTAGCTATCAAGCTGCTGAGCTCCCTGAAGCTACACATGAACTCGGCAAAAAGTAATATTACAGACAGACAAATGTGGGATTAATGACGGAAGGAGAAGCAGGGAGATGTCTGGCAAACTAATGTTTCTTTTGGAGCGTTTAGTGTGCTTCTGAGCACCTCTCCTTTAGCTGTGCAATTTCGCTTGCAATGAAGGTGAAGCAGCAGTGCAAGCAAAAGAGTGGAGTAAGGGAGTTTCACAAGATACTTCTTAGGTAACAGAAAGAGGCTTCTGTGCGTCACGAGAGTCCTAGAAGTTGGGCTGCATGCTTTGGTGACTGTCAGCTCCTTTCTAACTGTGCATGCTTAGAATCTTGACTAAGCTGCACTATTATCATAGTTCACTCATGTGGAGAGTTGACAAGTTGCTGATTATGGTGAGAATTGGACCTGGTTTGCAGATTGATGGCACCCACTGTAGCTTAAATAAGCCATGGTGGGCTGTAGTGTAGGTGGGCTTGCACATGATAAGCCATCATGGTTTCTTGTGCAGGATGGTCTGTGGTGTCATCTGAACCCTGTTGCGATGTCTCGCCATGGTGCATTTGGTTTTTAGAAACCATGCTAAGAAACAATGGCCCATTTCCATACTTCATCATGATTTCTCCAGTTGTCTTAAATGGGCATGGTGGTTTCCATGGTCCTGGTATGCAGCTACCGCAGAGACCCAGGCAAGAGCAGGAGCTGCTCCAGCTATCTAGTGTGGGATTAAAATTCAGGTGTAATGGATAATGCGCTATGTGCCAACAACAGGAGGGCTGGCCAAGGATGTTGGAAACCAAGTGACTGTAGAAGCCACTTGTTTATCTGTTGTTATCTGGATATCGTGCAGGGTTGCTTGTGATGTGTGAACCTAGCTTGTGTGCCAGCTACAACTGTGAATATTCAAGCCATAATAGACATTGCTATGGTTTACTACAATAGGCAAACCTAGCCAGGGTGGCTTGTTATTATGATTAACAAGTCACTCCAGAACCCATGGGTTGCTTTGGGCTCTTGGGTGGCTTGAATATTCTTGGGCCTAGTGAGTACCCACTGCAATCCGCCAGGATTTATTTAAAAACCCTTACATACACACTGATGGCTGGGGCTGTAGAACACACGGCCATCCCACTGGGGTTTGCATATTCAAAATGGCTCCTGGCACATACCATGGCTCAATGTAGCTTAAGCAAACCACGATGACTCTGGTGTACCGTGCAACCTGGCTTGTAATGGAATCAGTTTCCAACCAATATTGTAACATAAGAGCAGAATAAAGAGAGCTATGCATGCTTTCAAATGCTCAGACTAAAGGTTCCTGGAAAATACAAGATATATCTGCACATAGTACACAGTTTCTTCCCCACCCATCTCTACTTGCATTAGTTGTGCATTTGTAGAACAAATTGTTCTAGCAATTGACCTCACTTGTCCAGCTATCCTTCAGCCGTGGTTCGCACACTCAAGGAATTCCCCCCCGCCCACAACTAGGATTAGCTTCAGCTTATTTTAAACATAGCCACATCCAAGTAGCTTCTATTTAGCCTACACCTATGCAGAGTTAGGCATAGATAATCCATTTTGATTCGGTGGGCTTGGGCATATCTAACTGCATAGGATTGGATTAGTTTATATTTAAGAATTTGTATTCTCCCAAAGCCTGCTCTTTCTCACTAACGATGGCTGCAGTTTGGATGTAGAAATGCTCTTTCCCATTTGGATACACTGGGCTCATGAAGTGTCTTGCCATCCCACCATGGTGAGAAGGTGGGGAAGCGGGTTGGCAGTTTGGCTCCCCTTCTGCCTTCTTTACCCTTGGTCCTTCCATGGATGTCACAGGGAACCCTAGAGTGGGATTTCTCCCTCCTCTTTGTTCCCTGCTTTGATCACAAGCCACTTTCCTCTCACTGTCTTTCCGCACCTCCAGTAATCACAATCCCCATTGTGGAACCGCTGATAGTCCCTCTGAGATGCCCGAGTGGAGGGGCTGCCATTGTTCGGGAAACAGTTTTTGCAACGTCTCACTTATTTTTTCTTATTGCATTTGCAAAACTGGAGAGCTGTGCATTTCCCTGAGTGCAGCAACTGGAAGCCTGGATTGGGCTAGAGAGTACCATCAACGCTGGGGGTTCACCCCCTCAGTTTTTCTTTATAGCTGCCAAGGGTGAGCTGCCAAGGGAAGCCAAAGACAAGTGATCACAAATGCTTGCAAAAAGAAGGGCGCGTTGTTTTCACATCTGTTGTGGCAAGATCCTCTTTTCCATTTGTTCCTGAGAAAACAAGTTTTCCATGCTTGGGAACATGGAAAAGCGCAAGCCACCCTTTTCAAAAGGACCATGGCATAAGCCACTCCTCAGGTGATTGACCCAATCAAGGCTTCCAGTTGCAACATCTGTGGGGCTTCACACCTCCATTTCCACAAGTGTACGAAAAAGGGGAAAAAAGGGAAAACTTTAAAAATATTGCTTTCCAACCAGACACTGCCAGTAGATGTCAAAGCGGAGACTGGGAAAGTCAGCTGATGCCTGGCTTTCACAATCTAGTAATGATAATGATGGTTATGATGATAACAACTTAAAGTGACACAAAATCATGGAGAGCCCAAACAAAAGACATCCAGCCAGTTCAAGTCATCCCAACTTCCACTTGCGCAACTGTGGGGCGGCTGGCACTTGTGGGCAAGCTTGGCAAGGACGGCGAAGTTTTTGCTGCTTTTGCCAAATGAGTGTCTGGCTGGTTCCCAGCACCCATGAAGCAGTTGGTTCCCCAGGTTTGGATGACCTGATAATTCACGGTGTGCACAGCAACCCAATCTACAACCCATGGATTGTAAAGGTGACTTGTTGCCCTCAAACAAGCCTTGAATCGGTCCAGGTTCACATCACAGGGCACAGTTCATTGTCATGTTAGACAAATCCAGGCATCTTTAACTTACTGCAGAGAAGCGGCAAAACCTCCTAGGTTAGAACAGGCATGTGCTGGTGGTAGTTCCACAGCCATGGGCTACAGGTATTATCCTATAGCGAGGTTTCCGTCTGTCACTGTGCTGGCTTGTGGGAAAGGGGTGGGGTCACCAGGAGGCTGAATATTGCTCCTACAGCAATGGGTTTCATGTGCCAGAGTGGATTTGCAAAGGCAAAAAGGCTCTGCTGCTTTTTAAATGCTTTAAGCATTTAAAGAAAAAAAACGAACAAGACTGATTCATGGAAGACTGAACAAGACTGATTCAATGCTAGGAGAAACCCTCATGAGCACTGTAAGGTTCTTTCTTTACCATATCCATAAAATCAAAGAAGTTCAAGGTGGAGAAGCTATTTTCCTCCCCATTTTACCCTGAGACAACATTCCGTTCTCTACATAAAGCTTGGGTTATAATCTAGCCAAAAGGAAATGATGCTAAATATTATTGATGTTAATGGAAAGGTGGTAAGAATGTGCATTGAAATCCATAATGTTGACGCCTGCTTAGCACAGGCTGGGTTTTTCATCTCCAAAGATCTATAAAGAGTATTAGCCTCCTTTCATTTGTTGTTGCTGTAAAAAGGCACTACTAAATTAACATGCACACTACTTTAAAACAGCTCTGACTAAGCTGGGCTTAAAAGGGATGACTATTATATATCAAAGGAGAAAATATTTTGCCTAGGCTACATTGAAATGAGTGTATGGAGTGCCATATGTAGCTTATTCACACGGTTCTTTCATTCAGTCTTCAGCAAATCTTGTAACGGGTGCTGCAGAACAAATGGAAGAGACATTACATTATAAGTGCCCAAATCAGTTAAGTGTTAGGCTAATATTAAACTTATATATCAAAGTTTTTAGTGAAAGGTGATGAGGAACTTGCTTTTGTTTTTTGTTTTTGTTTTAGTTCCAGGGTGATATATCTGGAAGCATTTCATTCCTATTAGGTCACTGTGTGAGATAAAGGAGAGCAATGTATGCCGATAAAACCTACTTTGGCTTCTAGAACCCTACTTAGAAAAAGCATAAAGGAAATATTCCAAATGTATGGGCCACATAAATCAAGCTAGTCAAATGCCTCTAGAGCAGCAATGCAGGCCCTCTGGCCCACAGAAGTTCAGCATCCAGTCCACGGAGCCTCCTGGGGTTCCTCCAGAGCAGGGGTCTCAAACTCGCGGCCCGTGGGCCAATTGCCGGGACAGGCGAGGCACAGGGGAGGGGCCCTGTGGCCTTCAAAGCGCTGGCGGCGCCCAGGCCGGCCGCGGGATGAGTGGCCCACCACCACCGTGGTGATGGAATACTTGATGCGGCCCAGCCTCACCCAGACTCTACTTCCAGCGGCCCCCAGGTAAGTTGAGTTTGAGACCCCTGCTCCAGAGGGCAGAGCTTATCTGCTGAGCCCTGACCCAAGGAGGAATCCCCACTATAATTTCTGGTCTGAGCTGTGAGCAGCAAGCAGAAGGAACTTAGTGATACTCACATTTGAATAGCTATGTATAGGAACTGCACTGTGAGTTACATGAGAGAAGTGAACCAGGTCCAGGTAACATGCAGTAGCCAAGAAAACTGGTGACTTTGTTCCAGATGTTATCTTCTAGTCTAGCGTATTTTACAGTGTTGTCAGGGTAATGGGAGAAGACCTGAGCTCATATGCATGCTGGCTTACACGAAAATGATGAGGAACATGGCAGGTGAGGGTATTGCACTCGTCCAGCTTGAGCAATCCTGTGAGCAGCTGGTTCCCACTGTGTGTATGGAATGCTGGACTAGATGGACCTTTGGTCCAATCCAGTATGGCTTGGCCATTTTCGATATGATAAAGAAAGAACCTTACAGTGACCATGGGGTGGGGGGGCAGTTCCTAGCCTTCTCCCCAATTCAGTCTCGTGCTCCTTTCTTTAAGTGTTGAAAAAGCACCAGGATCTTCTTGTGCAAGGCTACCTTCTCTCTTGCACGAATCCTCTCTTGCACATGGAGCGTATGGCTCTTTAAGTCCTGTTAAGCACGCATGTGGGTGTGGATTCTTGGACCCTAGAATTTCAAACCTAAAGAAAGCATAGGAACTGAAAGAATTAGCTTCTCAGTAAAGATGATGATCATACTAGGGAAAGTCAAAGAGAGAAAAAATAAAGGAAGACCAAAGAAGGGATGGATTCATTCCAAAGAGGAAGATGCAGCCTTGGATTTAGAACAGCAACACAGGGCTGTCAAGGATAAGACATTTCAGAGGGCTTGTATTCATAGGGTCGCCTTAAGCTGGAGATGACTTGACAGCACATAACAGCAGAATGTTTTAAGGTCAGATCGATGCATCTGTTAGAGAGCAACCCCATGATCCCTGGGATAACGTCTCCTCCCAGGGATCACAGGATTGCTCAGATTCTCCCTCCTGAGGTTGTAGACCTCGCTATAACCCCAAGAGGGGACCTCTGAGTCACGGTTCCCTGCCACTTCACAACTGCTATTGAAAGCACTCAGCTGGCTGCTCCCTAAGCTTGCACAGGCAGCCTCCAAGGGAGGGAAAAGAGGATTTTCTGGTGGGTGGGAAGAGAAAGGAGAAGGATATAAGGACTCCTACAGCCTCTCCAGTCACTGCCCCCTGCCAGGAAGTTCTGTCTAAAGCAAAGCAGAGAGACAGGGAGGCAAGCACTGAATGGACTGGATGCAGTCTGGCAAGCTGAAGGCCAAACCAACAAAACCGAGGTGCTGAGGTGTGTGTGCATGTGTGTGTGTGGGTGCTCCTTGATCAATCTTCATTAGTCAAGGTTCAGGTGACCTCAGTGGAGTACCTTCTAGCAGCTTTGGCAGGTAGAGCTGCTTTGGCAGGTAGAGTTATGCCGTTATCAGGGCAGGGGATAGACAGATTTCAGTAATCTACATTCTGGTAATCTCTTAATTAGATTACTGCAGTACATTTTATGTGGAGCTGCTCTTGAAGACTGTTCAGAAACTGCAGCTTCGGTGACAGCTAGATCTGGGACCAGAGCGTCTAAACATATGAGACCAATTCTAGCCCACAAGCACCAGTTGCTTGCTTGCTTCTGAGCCCAACCCAAGGTGCTGGTTCTAACCTATAAAACCCGACATCACTAGGGACTACAACGACTGGCATAACAACTCTCTGCTCTCCCTCTCCCTGGATGGTATGATCAATATCTGAGGCCTTCCTCCGATTGCCACCTTCAAGGAAGATCCAAAGGCAGGCAGCAGAGAAGGGGGTCTTCTTCTCCAATTCCAGTGTGATCTCCCCCGTGATGCCTGCTTGCATCTTTCCAGTGCCAGGTTAAGACTGCCCTCTACTCCCAGGTATTAAAGGCATATGATGGATATTCAGCTGTTTTAACAGGTCTAGTTTTATTATTTAACTTGTTTTAGTTATTTAAACTGTTTTAAATTTTGTATATTGGAATTTTATACTATGTTTTATTGTATTTACATTTTTATTGCAGCCATTTTTATTACTGTACCTATGCTGATGAATTGCGAACTGCTGAAAGAGCTTTGGTTTTTGGGTACTCTAGAACTGAAAATAATAATGATAATGTTAATAAGAATGATAATGTTGCTTCTAGTACAAGATGATGAAATGATTGAATTATTATCTGTGCCTTTCCAATTGTCAGCTTTTAAGATTTGTTTCAGAACATGTATCTTGGTATTTTGTATTAGCTTTGGTTTAATTTCTGTTCTCTCTCTGTATTTGCTAACTGTATCTTGAAGGAATAGTCAAGGCAAAACAAAAAACCACCCACTTTGACTACTTCTCCACAACCTCTACTAGCCAACATTTTGCTGATGAAGAAAGAAGGGGAAGCTATCATTGCTCTGTTGAAAACCATACCACTGCATTTATCTAAGAAGCTGGTATATTGTAGTTGATTCAGGATTCTGTCAAATATCTCCAAGGACCTGTCATGTCTACTGAAGGTCATCCTAAACTGATGGAAGCAAAAGTAAAATTGAGTTACAGCTTGTGAGTTTGTAGTGACCACTTCTCACAGTGTAATATTCACCCATGTTTCTCTTTTGGAAACTTACTCGGAGAACTAATTTATGCATCCTCAGACTATGGGGACAGCCTATTCAGTCTACACAAGGCCAGCTGGCCGAATTCATGGATACGTATCTGCATGAATTATTGGCATTGCCATCAGGTTTTCGGCTTGCTGTTGAATGAGTTTATTGTGTTCCTACATCTGTGTGGGTTGAGAGTGTGATCTGTTATTGTACAATTTGCATGAGCTTCAACTAAAGAATCTCTTCCATACAGCCAGACAGAAAGGAGCTTCAGCAAGGCACAGCTAATGTTAAAATCATGCCCTATGTGGACTACACAGAAGAGGGCACAAAGGCTGAGTTTCTCGGAAGCAATCAGTTTGCAGTGTTATATCAGATGCCTGGCCAATTTTCTGTGTCATATCACAATTTGCACTCAAGACATTCCTATCTCCAGAGGTCGCAGATTCACTTAAAAAGCACTGGTGTCTGTGCAGCTGCTTCTATCTATCTGTTGTCACTTAATCTGGCCTTCTGTGAGAAAGTTTTTAGGTGTTCACTAGTGTTTATGCTGTTGAACTAGACCACGTGCAATGTCATTCAACTGCATCTCTCTCTTGCTCTAGGTAATTTTGTATGGTTTTATACTTGATATAGATTTATAAACAGTTATAATTATCTTCTAAAATACCCATTTTCTCTTGACTTCAGAGTACTTGAGATTAACTATGGAACAGGCTACATGGATTTCTTTGCCAACTTTACTGGAAGAGAAAAAAGCATTTTCCTTATTTTAAAATGGTTTTTATTAGATTTTGTTCCTTCTTTTGGTGGGGGAAGGGTTAGTGGAGAAAGTAGGCACTTTGTGGGATCTGTTTATTTTCAATTTTCTTATTTTTTCCTTCTTTTTAACTTTAAAGGTTATGTGAGATTAGGCTAAGTAAACTGAATCATTTTACATTTCTGCATTAGAAGATAAATTTTTAGAAGTATATTATTTAAAAGTAGGTAATCTTTTAAAATTAATGTCTGCAGTGTGGTGGGGCAAGCAATATTTATTTATTTATTTATTTATTTATTTATTTATTTATTTATTTAGGGAACTTCTATGCCGCCCCATTCGCCGAAGCCTAGGGGCGGCTCACAATCATAAATAACATAAAACAATATAATTTAACAGTATAAATTAAGTCACCCTGGCCAAAGAATAAAATAAATAAATATTATTATTAATATAATGAATAATATTAACAATTAACATTTGAATAAAAAGGTCTTCGCCTGGCACCGAAAAACAAATAACAACGGCACCAGGTGGACCTCTCTGGGGAGCACATTCCATAGATTCCATATGCTTTTATTTTTCTATGTTTAAGGTGGGTTCATGGAAAGTCAAGGAGTTTCAGAATCCAAATAAACAGAAGTGCTTTCTAGGTTAAAAAAGCATAATCCTAATGCAGTTTTTTTTTTAAATTTCTGCAAGTAATCTATTGACTGTAGATGCACATTTGTTGATAGAAGTCTGGGATGGAGAAGTGTATGTAGCTGAAATGTCAACAATTTAAATGGGGTTATGACAGCTGCTATTTGCTCTTGGTTGAGAAGAATGATAAAGTAATTGCTCTGATCAATGTGTATGGGTCTAATATTGATTCTCTGGTTATATTTTATGAATGTTTTAACAAAGTGGTTGATAGTGCTTATTATTATTTGTGAATGGGGATTTTGATGTGGCTTTAGATCCTTGGCTAGATAGGAATACACCTGTTCCAACAGTGAGAGTCACACTTCAGGTCTGCATGGCTGAACTTGTTTTGACTGATGCCTGGAGAAGTTTGTGTCCCGATTAAAGAGACTGCATGTTTATTTCACTTGTTCATTCTAACCCCTTTTAATTAACTTATTTTTACTTTCTACAGATTTGCTGCATCAAATTGACATTTGTAAGATTGAAACATGGGTATTTTCAGAGATGTCCCAGTTTGTTTGGAGTTAAAATTTTCAGATTTGCCTAGGTCCCCTGGTCTCTGGTACTTAACGTTTCTCTTCTTCATGTTATCATGTTTAAAAATCCAATATTGGTTGTGCCAATCTTCTACTAAAGACAGGATTAATTTGACACTATATGACACGATATAAGCTCATGATTTTAGAAGTTTTTCTTATTTGTTTAGGATAGGCAATTAAACTTTGGAACAGAACAGGACAGGGGATCCCGTACACCATGGGTCCTCAAACTAAGGCCCGTGGGCCGGATCCTGCCTGCCATGCCCACTTAACCATGCCCCAGAGGTTTTGCACTTGCTGTGCATGCGTGTGGGCGCGTGGCTCGCTCGCTCGGAGGTCGTTTTGGACTTGCTTGGAGAAAACGATCTCCTCATGAGCAAGCCGGCACCGTGCCCCGTGCAACCCCCTCCTTGCCTTGGGTGCACGCTCGCACGCCCCTCCCCCTCACTGGCCCGTACCACCCTGCCAGCACCACCTTGGTGGCCCGTGCCCACCATTGGCACCTGTCAGCTGGCCCCCTGTTGAAAAAGTTTGAGGACCCCTGCCCTACACCCATCCTCAGGTTAATCTTCTATGTTTAGATGACTCGCCATGGAGGTACCTCTTGGCTCCCCTGCATATTTATAAAAAACAGTGACACACATAAAAATGGAGACAGCATTTAATGTGGATGTATTCCAACTGAGTGGTATAAGAGGCTGGCATTTTCCAGCTTTTTGGTCCCCAAACTTTACTGTTATTACAATTGGGCTTTCTTTCACCATTACTAAAGTATGCTTGTAACACCATGATTCTCAAGCCTGGCAGGTTTCACACTTCTTGTCCTACCATGGCTCTATGTCATTAATTTGTTGATAAGAAAACTATTAGCTGCAATTCTGGTCAATAGATTGCAATATATTATTGTAACCCTAAGTAAACCAGATCAAGTAGGGTTTGACACAAATAGACAAGGGGCTGATAATCTTAGATTGTTCTGATTGTTTTAAATACCGATAGAACCCATCCAACTGCCATTGTTTCTTTGGATGCTGAAAAGGCCTTTGACAAAATTTTATTATGTTGAGAAATATGTTAAGAAAAATAGAATTTTTAGAAAGGGTCTAAGGGTCAACATTATCTATTCAGGTCCTGGAGCTATAGTTATGACCAATGTATATATTTTTTCTAGATTTGTTTATTCTTGGGAGATATGAGACAGGGGTATCCACTTCTCCCATGACATTTATGTATGGAACCACTGGTATGTGTCAGTAGACAGAATATGAAAATTTATTTATATATGATAGTTTAGGATTCAAAATCATTTCTTACACTGACAATCTTTTAGTATTTTTTGTGAAACTTCACTCATCTGTTTCAGCTTTGATGCAGATGATTAATGCTTGCCTGAAAAATTTAAAAATTAAATGACTGATGCCAATTGGAAATGTGGTATCTCATAGTGTATTAATTAGTAGGCAATGTTCAGTAGTGCCTAGATGATGTTACTTCTTTGGGAATATCTGTTCCCAGAGACCTATCTTCAAAGAACAAGTTAAATTTGAGTGAGTTAATTGAGACCTCGTGGGAAATCTCAATTTGGGTATCTCCAAACTTCAGTTTGTGTAGTGAACTGAAGAGGAATATTATACCTAGGACTGTCTATGTTTTATGTGGGAATCCTCTATTTTTACCTGGCAAGGGTTTTGAAAACTGTAATAGACTTATGTAAATTTCTTTCAGGTTCTCTCACATCACACATTTCTTTGAAAAGATGCAACTTCCAATTACAGATGGACTTACTGACCTTCCAGATATTGCTTTACATCTTAGGGTTTATTTTTTGACCAGTACTAAATTTTGGTTATTTTCACTTAATTATCCACCTGGTCAGCTTGGGAATCTATGTGGCTGGATTCTCTCTTCAAATGGATAGCACACTTGTAAAGTAGGTAAATTCCTCCTACTATAAGGGTGGTCAGGAATGTGTGTTGCATAATAAGCACATCCAATTACAGTGTTATCCGTTTTCTTGTGCTACATTGACTCTAGGGAGAACCCAGTTTTAGAAATTGGAAAGACAATGTTTATGTAACAGATATGGATGGTTAAGCTGATTGGATCAATTAGTGGGTGCTGAGTATGGGTTTTTCCTCATTTTTGGCTCTGTGTGCCAAACACAATTTGCTTGTTAAGGCTGAATGGCAATACTTGCAAATGAAACATTAGAATCTAGGTCTAGCCCTGCTATTTGGACAGCCATAGAGTTGCCTTTGCTATTGGAAGTATTTATTGAGGTTGATCAATTAAACTGATCAAAGAACCACGTTTATAAATAATGCTTTGCAACTTTATTCTGATGAACTAACAAGGTTTCAAACTGCAGCATTTTCCCTTTTTTGTGCCCTAAACTCTTGAGCCCTGCTCATTTCAGTGGCATTTCATCATACATTTAACATTTCAGCTGAAACCAGTGAAACTAAAGCTGCAACCCTGTACTCACTTATTTGGAAGTAAGCCATCTGGAACTCAATGGGGGTACTTCTTAGAAGACAAGTGTGGAATTGTGTTGCATCCAATGGTATGTTTTCACAAATGGAACAGCTGCTGTAGATGACCTGAGGCTCCTTCTCACCTGTACCCCCAAATCTGCTTTGGTGGGTTAGGAAATGTTCTGAGGTAGATACAGGAAGCATGAGGGGGTGCTGTGAGGGAAGGGAAATGAGAAGCTCCTGGTGCAAGAGCAGATCCCCACCCATATAACATGGTATTTAGTCCAAAGGTTGTAATCCAAAGCACAGTTATGAGAAAATAAGTCCTACTGACCTTAATAGGATTTACTTCTGAGTAAACATGCTCAGGGTTGTGCAATTAAGCAGTTTAATAACATGCAAATATATATGTAAATGTTTGGTAAATAAAGTATAATAAGGAGGGTTTAAAAATCAAGAGCTTTATAAATTAATATGATATAAAATGCACACGGGGATGTTCTCCAGCAAATGAGACCAGGAATCAGCATAGCTATCTGTTAAGATGTTGTTCATTACATAACACCATACACTCTTACGTTTATCTGCATGAAAGTACAGAAATTATAGCCTTACACATTGAACAGGTGTACAAATTTATTACTGGGAAACAACTGAAACACAATTTTATTTTGATTTTTTTATTTTGGTGACTCATCAAGTCACAGTTTTGTTAGTGAGAGAGGACTGCAAAGTAATGTTTTAGTATTTTTCAACATTAAGCAATTTAATTATTTTTAACTTTGCTCTGATGGACTTCTTGATTCATAAAACAAGGCACTGTAAACTACAATACATTGATGTTGAAATGGTCCTTTCATAAAAAGTACATCATTTTGTTACAGGATTTTGTACAAGTTGGGTTCAAAGCATCTGAGTCCCACACTTCATTCTTTTGTGTACTGTGTTCTGATGTACATTTTCAGTATCCAACCTATGATTTGTGCTGGCACTGTTCTTGAGCATTCCCTGTCCTTTATCTTTGCCAGTAGACAGAAATATTGAAACAGGAACCACCAAGCAAACTTGAATCCTTTTATGTTAAAAGTTGTTCCTTCAGGAAACTGTTTCAGTTACTACTTGGAATGCTACCTCAGAGTTTCACAGCAGTGCTGGGAGTCCATTTTAAAGAAATCTCTCATTTAATGTATGCCATTATGACTAACTCTAGCTATATAAAGATTTCCATGTGTCTTGGAATAGCTGAATAAAAATTAAAACATTTGATAAAACAAAACTACTAAATCTCTAGCATATTAGACACAATTGAAATGTATCAAAAAGCTACACATAGAATAGGAATAAAGCGCCAAACAAATCAAACCAATCTGTTTATGGAATATAAATGTCAACTGTATTTATGAAATTTGCTTCCAGGTTGTTTTAGCATTTTTTAGCATAGATGTGGGGAGAAAATCAAATGAATAAACAAAAAAAATTATGTAGACAACATTTTTCTCTTGGAAGGAAGGAAGGATTCCATAGGTATTAATAAACTCTAATTGAAGAATCCTAAAAACAGGAAGTGCAGCCCTGAAAAAGGCATCCCCTTCATACTGATAAATGAACAGCTTCTGGAAACAGACTTCTATCACTACAATCTTCCTTCAAAAAGTAATTGTATTTGTGCAAAAAGTTACTCTCTCTGTGTGTGGGTGGGAAACAACTCCCTATTTTAATTTTATTTATTACTTTTATTTCCTTTCCTTTTGCCTCTTGCAAGGAAGCTAAGGGAACTTACATAGTTTTCCCCATCTCTGGAGAAACGTACTGTGGTCTTACGCAGCATATGCTCTGCAAGACTAGCTGTCAAAAAGAACTCCTTGACAGCTTTCCTCCAGTAGCAGCCGGCAACCCTCTTCTTCGTCCAACTAGTGATCAGCACCATCAGAGTTTACAAGAGAGGAAAATTCTCTGTGGGGTGGTGCTCCTCTTCATAGACAGCTCAATGAGGAGCATGAAGAGCTCTTGAATCAGGACCGTTGCCTCCTTAATGTGTCCTTTCATAACAACAGTTTTGCAGTTCACCAAGTCAGTAATTTATTGTCTGCAATGACACCTAATACTACTTTGGGAAGCTCAGAACAGGGAAGACCTTATGTTTAGAAAAAACTGCTTATTTGAAATAGCCCTCAAAGTAGGAAATCAAATCAACCCAAAATAAGAAAAGGTTTTTTTGTTCATATTTTAGCTGCACAAATTTCTCATCTAAAGTATGGATATAGAATGCAGAATGATACATTTCAGTATGCTTTAACTTGGTGTCCAATTTATCTATCAAATAGGAGCTACATTAATGGTAAGTGCAGTTTTCAAAACTGTTTCATTAATATTACTAACAAGTTTGGCAACTTTTTGGGAAAACAAAAGATTCAGACTGCATTTACTGTTTATAATCAGAACCACAACCTTAGTGCAATATTATATTTATTTCTTACAGTAATTTTGGTTGCCATACAAGAGTAGTAAGGATTAGGGAAAGTGCAAGTTACAGGAGCTTGATTTTTTTAATCAGTTTGAAATAAGAGGAATTAAAGCAGAAAAATTACAGCAACATAGATAACGTGAACACAAGTTGTTACACAAAGTATAGCGAAAAACATTTCTATCTAGAAAATAAAATAAAAAGTAATGGGAAATTATCAGTATGAGAGGCTCATACAAGAGTCATTGCCAGATCAACTGGGTAATGCTTGCTTGTAAAGGAACTCAGAGAATCACTTTTATTAACTTAAGTACCACAAATAGTTAGCTTTTGTGATATGTAGATTCTGTAAATCAACAGTCACATATAGTCATTTTATAATATATGAACTAAAACTTAAATGTTCCTAGACACCCAGGGAAAGGAGTCTGTGCAGTTATACACAATTTACATCTTGTGTCATTTTGGTACTGTATACACAAATATTACAGAAACTAGGCATGTAAATGCAATTTATTTAAATTACAGTATATAAACAAAAGTTGTTCCTAAAACCTGGAATAGCATAACAAGTTTATCTCTAACACCTTATTTTGCACCATCATAGTAGCAGGGCATTAAAAGGGCCATCGCCGCCGCCCACCCTCCCCGACACTTTCAAAATGGAGACAAAGGCTAGGAGGCAACGCCGTATCTGTTACTATTGCTTTCTGTGTTAAAACCATCAAACAGTGTTAAAAGACTACTTCATCTTGGCAAAGGTGTATTTTATTGATAAAAGCAATTTCTCACAGGCCCTATTACTCTTTAGATCATAAGACACAATGTAAAAATAAACTATTTCATTAGCTCTTTGATGATTAAATCTTTTCTATAATAATTATATTGTACCTCCTATTTAAGTGCCTGAAGAAGATACATATGCAAGAGACCCCTTTAAGCAAGGGATTACCATCACCTGTAACTTTGTTTACATCATCATACATTATACAGTAGAAGGTTATGATTAACAGCAGCTTAAAAGTAATTTCCCCTTTTCCTACCATTTGTCCTAATGTGTTTTCTGGCACATATTATAGAGGTAACACCAACTGCATTCAACAAAACAAAAAGGAGCATGGCGTTCATGGTTTATTTACTGAATTCTGCAATATCACCAAATGGAAGACAACAATGGCTGAATTAGGTTTTTTTTTTTTTTTAAACATTCCCCCACCCCAAATATTTGATGGCTTCTTGCAGCCATTAAATATTTGAATGTCATCTTCTACATAAAATCCACGTAATTATGGAAATTTCAGTACTTTTGCATTTAAACTAGACTTTAATTACAAGGTGACCTGGAACTTTCAAATGCAAATAGAAACCTGTGAAGGGTACAACAACAGATGTTAAGTCAAAAGACCAGTTTTTGCAGGAAGTGTGGAGGGGAAAGAGAAAGAGAGATGAATTACTTTTTCATAATGAACCACTGCATTGTTAATTGTAACCATGTCTGAAGATACACACATCTTCTGAAGAAGAAGTTCTAGCAAAGATAGAAAATATAACACAGCTCTGCTGGTTCAGATGCATCCAAATGAGGTTGATTTAAAAAGGTCAAGACTTAATAATTATTCCACAGAAATAGTAGTAAACCACAAAAGTTTTATTTTTTTAAATTTCTAGCATTGAAGTGGCACAAAGGCTGCCTAGTAGACCAGCCACTTATATTCTTAAAATATTGTGCTTATAAACTATCTGTACAACTATTTAAACTTGCAGTAAAGAAAGATATTGAAATTGCTAAACTTTATTTACTAATCCTAGGGCTGTTGCAGACCTAATTAGACACTTGATTGTGAGGAAATAAAATTATAATTAGAGATAGGCTGGAATATATTTGAGAACAAATTTAGATGCCTTCCAAAAGTAGGAGACCCTTTGAAAATTAAGTGGTTTAATGATGAGCAACCTTATACCATTTACCCTTCTAGAACAGGCTAAACTCTTCAGGAAACTGGGAACCACAACATTCCCTACATGCATTTCTAATGGTGGGAAAGAGGGTATGTGGGAATATCATTAAACTTCATAAAAGTCATCAGCAACACTATCCCAGAAAAGACTACCGTTCCTTATATGCACTCTGACCTCCATACCTAATCAACCAGTATTAGACACAGTTTATAGTAAGCCTGTCATTTTTGTCCCAACAGTTCAGTGAATTATCCTGAAATGCCGCTCCAGTTTATGTGGCAGAAGAACTAAATTGTAAGATTTTTAAATTTTAAGTCAAAAGTTGTTACATTTTTTTAAACACAGGTTGTTCATCTGTAATAGGATTCCATCATTTTTATAAAACTACTTCTCTAGTTCTCAAAACACACTATGTTCATATTTTTATTTTAAAATTTGTTTCTGATTGCAGGCAATGCTTTTTAAATATACCTTTTCTTAGCACATTAAGGTTGCATTCTAAGCATGTTCAGGCAAAAAAAGTCCTACAGTTCCAGCATTCCCCATCCCACATGTGAGAGTAAATAGCATGAGAAAAGTCAGAAAATTACTTAATTATCACCCAAATCCAATATAATGAAGATTTGAAGACATCTGAGTTGAATTATAACCTAATTATAAAAAAGATGTCTTCAACGGCAATGTTAGAGAAGCTTTTTATTTCCTGCTCTAGAAAACTGGGATATGTCTTCTTACATAACTTCTGCACATCATACTGTATCACGTATGGACAGAAAACATGCATGAAAGCTGTCTGGCAACTTCTAAAGCCTTAAGAGACAGACAGTACAGTTACACTGGATGACAAGAACTGACTTCTTCACTGAGAAACCAAGAAATGTGATAGTCAGGCTGATAAGATTTCACGAACTCTGTGAAAACTCTGTTTTAAGAATTCTATGAATGTACAGATTTCTAATGAAAACCAGTAAATACATCACAAAAAATAGGAACATTTGTATGAAACACTAATTGACTGAACAGAGAATCAGAATGGCAAAACCCACGGAGAAGTTAACTTACAGAAGCAGTGTCATTGAGTGCAATGGACATGTGAATAGTGGTGGGGGAAGCAAGTATTTCTAAAAGGGCTAGGCATAGTAGCACTTTATCGTGAATTGAGAAACATGTGAGTTTAAACTGAAAAGAGACTGGTACATTATTGTTCAAGCAGAAGAGCATTTCTGGAGAGGAGAATGCCCAAAGATGGATTTTAAGTCCTGTTCCCCGCCTTCCCAGTAGGAAACCAGTAAGGGCATTGAAATAATTTCAATGCCCAAGTATGCACAACTTTTGGAAGTTAGCAAAGTTTCCTTTCCTCATCTTCTCCCCAACTTTGCTCCTTCCTTCTTGTAATATTAGGTCCTATTAATGAAAATTTAGTTGGGGATGTTCCTAAACACTACGCTCTACACTGTTACAAATTAGAAAATACGGGGACCAGCTGAGGCTTTAATTTAGTAGTGCTCTTAGGGAGTCAAGGCATTTGGGGTGTTTCAGTACCAGCCCATCTCTATTTATAACAAAGGTTTCTGAGGCAAGAGCAGCTGTTCTTATCTGTCCAAGAGCTGTTTCAAGGCTCTTTCTATGTTCATTCTGTGACCAACTCTAGTCACTCCAAGGTCTATCAAGTCTTCCTTCTGAAGGTTTGGTAAATGGGTGCCATCTATTTCATTATCCATAAAGGTCTCTTTATGTTCACCTAGGTTTAAACTTTCCAACCAATCTGCCACATCTGGTTTGGTCCACAGGTGGACAGGCTTAGTTGTAAAAGGCTTATTTGAGATTGGCTGTTGCAAAATGGAGGGAGAAGGAGACCTGCTGCGCCCTGCGTTCAAAGCAAAGAGGTCCCCAGAAGGAGGCTGGCTGGGTAGACTGAAAACATCAGAAAGAGTTGGAGAAGGAGATGCAACTGGAGCAGGAGCAGTCAGAGGAGCGGGCAGGACGTCTTTACTTATCTCTGTTGGTGAGACCACTGGGCTTGGAGCATGCCTTGCTCCTGATGTCCTACTATCATACTCTGGGGACCTGCTCTGCAGTGTGATTGGCTGGCTGGTCCCAGGCCGGACAGTAAAAGTGATGGTTGAACTTCGAGTACCTGAGACAGTGCTCATAACTTCTGTGCTCCTGAAATCATAAAGGAACATAAAGTATTCAGACTTTTCAGACACGGCATATATGATTCACACTATTGTGAATTTATGGCATTTTTGTACTGTACACAATGCATTAAAAAGTAACAAATGCTAAAGAAATCCCATACAATTTTTATGAAAAAACAGCAGCAGAAAATAACACTTTAAAAAAACAAAGGCAATTTTAATTGCATAGTTAATATCTGTGTTATTAATCTCTGGCCACTAATCCTGGCCCCAAATGGAAATTATCTCACAAGGCCTCCAGGAGATAAACAGGAAAAAGAGGATTCCAAAGTGACTTGCTTTTTGTATCACTATTGTTCTAACTTATTGCAGAAAAGAATACAAAATAGCTTAGAGATTTTATTATACCTAGTGGCAGTGCTTTTTTTGTAAAAAAAAAAAAAAAAAAAAAAAGTGCCGGAACTCACATCCCCGCCGGCAGTAAGCACTCAGTGTGCTGCGCGACCACACACACCAAGCCGAGCAGCAGCAGCAGGCCCTCCCTATCTCACTTGCAGAGAGCAGACACAAAAGCAGCCCGCAGGCACCATGTTAATGATGTTTGCTGCTGATCTGCTACGATTCAAAATCACTTTGTAAAATCCATTGGGAAAAAAAGGTGCCGGGACACCGTTCTGGTGCGTTCTAATGACAAAAAAGGCCCTGCCTAGTGGTATATGAGTTCACCAATAAATATATAAATAAAATGATGTATTTCTTAATGCACCCTCAGTACATTGGAGATATTGCAATGAGATGAAGAAGAGGCACTCCCACAGATACAATATGTGTGTTTTTTAAAGCTGAATGTTCAAGTCAGTCCCTTTGAGGAGAAAATCAAATATAATTGAGGAACCTTGAACAGAGCAACCATCTTGTCTCACCAAGGGTAAATTTATATACAATATGTTATAGCAGGCTCTCTTTGAGTTCATGGTCCATGAATTATTGGTAATTGGGCCAAAACTGCAGAAGCAGTGGATTTGCCAAAAGCCACCTCTGGCTACAGTACTTGCAGCACCTGGATGGAGGGGGAGCTCAAGCTTGCAAGCCTGACTGAGCAGAGGAGGTGGAACCCCACAGCAAGCAATGCCCCTATGTACTTCAAGCCACAGTTCAGGCAGATCTTCATTACCTCAGTCTTGTCTGGATGCAGCTTCTATCATCTTAACTAACCAATTGGAGTTGGTCCTTTGTTTACCTTAACAGTGTCACATGACACAGAGATGGACCAAAGCTGAATCTGAACACACCTGAAGATTGGTTTGCAATTTGCATTCAGAAAGACACCAAGGCACAGACAAGGAAGCTCCTGATCTTGAAATTTAGCATATTGGATTAGTATTCCTGAAAATATCATTCAATTTAAAACAGAAAAAAGTACTATGCACTTGCAATATCCAAGGACAATAATTAGGAAATTTAGAGAGAGCCCCTGTGTCAGTCAGGCAGCTCCAAATGGGTCCAAGTTTATTCAGGATGCTTTTCCAAGTGCCAAATCAAGATCTGAACTGAAACTTGTGGTCAGTGTACATCTTCCAAATACCATATTGCAAACTACTTCTGAAAACCCCTTAAGTTTCAAAAACGATTTGCCAAATAGTTTGCCCAAAAGAAGTCAAAAGCAAGCAAGTGAACAAATAAAACATCTGCAAGTTCAAACTCTCTTTGATGTGTAAAACAAATTGTGTAATTCTTGGGATCCTGGCTATAGTCTGTGCACTCTAAATGCATAACAAAGGGATGATTAGTTAGGTTAGATTTTAAGTTAAACACTAAGCCAACTTTTGTGCCGAGTGATAAACATGCCTTATTAAAAAACACATTCAAGTGGAACTGTTGACTGTCATAGAGTCTATTTCCAACACTACCCACACACAGGAGAGAGGTATCGCCATGCTTGGAAGTACGTACACCAAGGATTTCAGAAATACAAACCCCCAAGTTAAATCAAGCCCCCCTTGGGGCCAACATTCCAAAGGTAATAAAGGCCAAGTGTGCTCTTACCAGGGACACTGATTCAGAGAAAAACAAAGCAAAGGGAGAGGGGAATGGAATCTGAGGTTGAAGTTGATGCAGCTAAGGCAGTCTCACCTGGCAGAAAATTATAGATATGAGAAAGAGGCTGTGCTCACATGTAACAACAAGCCATGGCAGGACTGGTTTGTTGCGACGTGTGAACTCAGTAAGCAGGGTGCAGTGTGGCATGTCTGGTTACCTCGAATCCCTGGAGGATCAGTGGTGTGCTCTAAGGATTGCACATTTCATCACTGCTTTTTGTTATGTGTGAATTCAGTCGCTATGCTTTTTTCTGTAGTTTTCCAGTTTCTGCCGTTGAATTTTGCAGCAGGAGCAGCCATGACAGCAGCTGATGCTCCAGCTCCATGTTTTTCTGCCCTGCCCTGCCCTGCCCTGCCCAGCCACTGCTGAAGCAGCTGCAACCGAACTCTGATTGGGGACATTACGCTCATTTCCCCCTCTGTCCTGATGCCCAGACACAGCTTTGGAATAGCAGCAGCGGCAGGGGATTGCGTAGCACCATCTCCAGCAGCAGCGTCCTTGGAGATAGGTAGCATGTGCGAGTCCTGCACACGGGTGTGTGTCTGAAATGGACACATGTGCAGCAAGGGGGTGTAGATGCTGTGCTTGCACATTGGCACAGAGCAGAGCTGCGGCAGGAGGCATTCCTGCAGGACTCCTCTAGAGCAACAGTTCTACTCCCTGCCTTCTTGTTGAGCAGCAGAACCTCTCCTCACCCATCCCGCCATGAAAGGCAGCTGGCTGCGAACATGCCCAGGGAGCAAGCAGGCCAACAAAGGCGAGGTGGGTGGGACAAGCAGGACTGGTGCATGCAGGGATGGATCCCCAGCTGGGAGGGCCTCGTAAATGCTCCCATTTGGAGGAAAGATGGAGGTGCACAGAACGACTCGTGAACATTTGCCATGCAAATGTGTGAACCCAGGAAAGGAGGTAAGATAGGCAACTGCATGGTAACCATTTGTGTTATGTGCAACCTCAGCCAGAGAGAGAGAGAGAGAGAGAGAGAGAGAGAGAGAGAGAGAGAGAAGGCGAGGAGCAGGATGGCCCGGTAAGGAGGAGAAAGGGAGCAGTTATAGCCGTGCATCTTTTCCCCAGTTGCCTTGTGCTCCAGTTCTCTTGTCTTTCCTTCTCTGAGAGAAAGAAGCAAAAGAGGAGAGAGAGAGATGGATATTGGGAGTGCAAAGAGAACCACTCAGAGATGGCCAAGCCATTAGGCAAAATAAGGCAGCTGCTTCAGCAGCAGTAGCAGCATCCTGAAGGACAGAGCTATTTGGGCCATGCAGCTTGGCTTGCCCTCCCAAAGCTAGCCTGCTGCCTTCAGGTGTGACAAAGGATGCTGTCCCACCACCAATCCTGAAGAAAAAGCCCAATCTGTTTGTAGTTGGATGGGAGGGGTGCCACGCTGGCCTGTACATCAAGCAGGTAAACACACTGCACTGGCCCTGCAACCATCTTATGATCAGGCCAAGTCATTACGTGGCTCGCACTGCAGAGCAATTTTTAGATGACCCCAGGGACAGAAAGGAGTGCTGCCCATACAAATTAGCAAAGAGATCCAAAATTTTAATGTAGTATGACTGGGTACCAGTGTGTCTAGTCTAGTCCAGTCCCTCTGAAAAATGTAAGATGACACCACACGGAACCTCCCTGAAAAAAATAAAAAATCTGTGTGTAAAGCAGGGGTCTCAAACTCATGGCCCGCAGGCCAATTGCCGGGATGGGCAGGGCATGGGGGAGGGGCCCTGTGGCCTTCAGAGCGCCGGCGGCGCCTGGGCCGGCCTCTGGGAGCGACGTGGGATGAGCGGCCCACCACCACTGCTTGATGCGGCCCAGCCTCACCCAGACTCTACTTCCAGCGGTCGCCAGGTAAGTTGAGTTTGCGACCCCTGGTGTAAAGCAAGGTGACTGCAAGGTAAAAGCCTGTTCTGAAAGCAACTGACACCAAGTCACCTGCTGGCACAGAGAATAATCTGATTCAAAAGCAATGAAATCTACATCAAAATTCACCCTAATACTACCAGAACCACAATACAAAGAAGTTATTTAGCCATATGAGAAGTAGAAAGGAAGTGCACACTGGTCCAGTTTACACATACTGAGAAGCCACCAAAGGTGAATTTCCCCGCACTGCTTCTTGTGGCTACAGCTGCCATTTTGAAGATTTGAACTGCAGCAATGGCATGCCATAGCTTGTTATGTGTAAACCCTGTGAAGCTGGGTTGTTGGGGTAGTTGACAAGTTGCCCAGAAACCACGGGCTATTTTAGAGTTGCAAATGGCTTCTCAACCACCCTGACAACCCATCCTCACCAGGTTTGCAAATAACAAAAAAGCTATGGTGTACTCTTGATGGGGCTTGCATATTTAAATTAAGGCCAATTTGGAGAGTAGCCCAATAGAGAAGCCCATGGCAGCTTCCTGTTATGTCTGAATCAGGTCACAGTGCTGAAGGCTTTGCTGCAGTACTTTCCACCATCAAATGCGAAAACAGATGCTTAAATAAGTTTAAAAAGTTGCTTGACTCTTTGTCAGTATGCTGCAGGAAAACTCCAAAGACAAGACACTAGCAATTATTGTTCTCACCACATGTCTAAATAGTTTCTTTGGATTTCAGCTGATGTGATAATTATATTACAATCACTTTGAAGAAAACATTAGACAAAGGTTATTGATGTGCCACTTGGTGATAAAGTACACAGGAATTATTAACCAAGAAGAAACATTTGGCACAATTAATTGGATTAAATGACATTGAGAGAGAAGCTGTATTAAATTATGTTGAACAGAAAGCAGTTGTGGATAAAAAAAATCCTTCAGAAATAATAAAATACTAAATTGAAGTGTCTAAAACATTGATTGTGAGCTGTGGGAGGCAAACAATTGTCTTCCAGGATGATCAAATAAATCAACTTTCATATAGCTGTGAAAACCAATGTTTTTAAGAATGGATGTCTCTGGCCTTTTGAGTAAATTGTCAATAAGAGGATATTAGACTTGAGACAATTTCTTTTGCCTCAAATTTACTTTGGTATTATGGTTATTTATAGTCTTGGGAATCAATTTCACCTGTGATTTCATGGCTTAGAAACAGGCCGGATGTTGGGGAAAAAAGCTTTCTCTACTGGGAGTATTTTGTTGCAAACATTCACTTCCTCTGACTGCTCCGGTTGCAATACACAGTGGGAGAGTTCACACCACACAGAAACCCACCCTGTGAAATAAACCAAACAATGTGGCTTGTTATGAAACAACTCATGGTGTGCCTAACAGACAACTGCACTCATCATGTGTTCTGCTCTCCCCCTTCCCCCCACGTTGTCCTGTAAATATCCCAGAGGAGTCTATGACACAACACAACTTGTCTCCTCTCTCTCTGCCAACTGTAGTCACTTCTGTGGTCACTGCAGCTTCCCCACTTCCCAAAACAACACACTGGAATGACAGTCACTATTTTCTCAGCCTTTTTCTTCTTGTGTCTTCGATTTGCACATCTTTAGGCTCATCTCTGTAAAGGTGTCTTTTGGAGGAAGGGGCTGGATTTTTGGTGAAATGCAACTTCAACTATCCAAAATGCATGGCATTGCTCTGTTCAATGTCCTGCATAGTGTTTCCTGTCAAAGTACCATACATGGAATTAGCCAGGCTGCAAACAGCTTAATTTGAGGCTTGCTTTACATCTGGCAGCTGTCAAATGGCAAACTGTCAAGCAGAGAGAGAAGCAAGATCTTTGCAAAAGGGAGTGGCAAGCAACTACATCACCCTTGTTGCAGCAAGATCCTCTAAATTTTAAGTCAGGTCCTAGCAGTTTTAAGTGTCTTTACCTCTAAGTCTCCAGGTGCTTGAGAAAATGAAAAAGTAAGAGCCACCCCATTTAAAGGAATACTCTCAAAAGCAAGGCTTTCTTTTCCAGCTAGCATTTTTGACAGAGACGTATAAAGCCATGAAAACTGTAAGCCACTCATCTATGGGGGCATGGAATTTTGAGAGCTGTCCACTTTCCACTTCCTGAGCACCTATAATCTTGGGAAAGGGCAGACAATCTGAAAGACACTGAGAACAGACAGGTCCACATGAAAGCAAAAAATCTAATTGGGGAGGGGTTTCTAATCTATACACAGTTCCACTTCACCAGCAAAGATCCCCTTGCAGCTTCACTTCCCACTTGAAAGCTCACTGTTTGACAGCTGTCAAATGAGAAGTACAGCACCAAATAAAATGTATTCATAGCCTTGCTTTGGCAATGTCCACGGGTGTTTGACAGGAAAGACATTTTCCAAGGCATTGTCGAGTCAGTGGTGTGCATTGAAGATAGTTTCATTTGACCCTTAAAAAAAGAGCAAAAAAGTTGGCAAATCTCAGGTGTAATAAAGAAAGAACAAAACAGTGAAAGCTGCTCAAATAGATGTTTGGACACTTTTGAGGGACTATCAGTGGCTGTCATTTCAGAGATTATGGAAACTGAAGATAGGGAAATGTGTAAAAAGAGGATGGAATGTAGAAATTGTAGGTTGTAGTCAGCAAAGGTGGGATGAGACAAGACAGATCAGGCTGTGAAGTCCTCTGGGATACTCACAGAAGGACCAAGGAGAAAGACAGGGAAAACCCATGGCATGCCTCATCATCTGTTAGGGGCATTGTGGTTTCTTTCATGAGCAACACACATGGTGTAGCTTTTCTGCATTGTTGTGGGTTTTCGTGTCATGCAAACACATCCACTATGTTGCCCCAGACTATGTCAGAATATATAATTACTACCAAATTTCCTAATAAAAGATATCCGAATGAATCCATACTAAATTATTTTGAACCCTTTTAACAGGATTTAAATATACTGTTCCCTTTCCAGATGTTAACAAATACCTATTATTGGACAGCTGGCTACAAGATGCCTTTGTTCATTCTGCTGCGAAAAGTTATGTGCTCATAATATTTAAATATATTCAAACATATTTTCTACATATTTCAAAGAGGTGTAACATGTATCTATGTTTACTCAGAAGTACTAACTGCACTCAGTAGAATGCAGTATCTACTAAGGACGTGCACAATGCAGGCATAGGGTCAAATTAAATGCAACTTCAAATTTTTCTTTTTATAGCAGGTCTTGGTGTGTGTGATAATTATCTGGAGAATCAGTTGCTAGTTCTATAGGAAGAAACCCTCATTGATATCAAAGGGTTAACATTCCTTCCTTAAACAACACTTTGATCCTGACAATTATTATCCTCCCCCTGCAAGCATCTGCTATTTGCATTTTTAAAATGTGCACTTTAAAAGCAAAGGCATGTTTAATATCATGCCTAGTCTGACCTTTAGTGTTGCTATTTATAAGATTATAGAAAATCACTCCCAGCACTACTTTCCCCACTGCGGCAGATGGTCCCCTAAACCCCTGGAATAGATTTTTTTAAGGGCAAAATAAACTGCAGAGCAGGGATGTGGAACCTCTGGCCCATCTCATCAGGCCATCCTCAAGGCAAGGCTCAAGGACAGCCTTCGGTCTCCTGCAAAAGCATGCCATTTAAGGTTGAGGAAGCAGAATCCCTGCTGTTACCTCCAATCAGTGATCAAGGGAGCAGCTGGGATCTGCCTGGCTCACTGGGATGGAAGGGATGGAGAAGTGGATGGCAGCTACCTGTCTGCTTGCCGTGAAGCTGCCCCTGTTCAGGTACTGGGCATCAGAGGTAACACCAGGGATCCTCGCACTGTCCCAACTGAGGGGAATCCTCTGATGTTCCCCAGTGGGGGCAGGCAGAGAGCACACTTCCAGCCTATGCCTTGGCGGGGTGGCTTTGCTCCATGTGGACTCTCTCCATCCAGGGAAAGCCTGCACAGGCGTCACCACCAGTTGGATGCTGTAGAGGAACAAGGGGCAACCAAGGCAAGCCTCAGAGGGCCTCATCATCTGTCAGGGACAGCTTAGGTTAACGAGGGAACAACTGGCCCACTCCTTCATTTCAGGGTGGCTTTTAATGATGTGCGAACTAGCTCTTTCTCCGGCTCTTCTCGTTCCTCACTTTCTTCTCCCTCTGGCTGTGTGTGGCTTTTTCCTTACAATTGCTGCAGAAAGTCCCTGGGCTTTGCTGTGCGCCACCCAGTCAAGCCTGGTTCAGAGGTTGGAGGAAGAGCCCTGCAGCAGGGAAGGGGTCACTCAGCAAGGAAGCGAGGCCAAGCAGTTGGCTCTTGCTCACCACCCTCACTGCAGTCCTTTTGGCTGCCACAGCAGGCAGGAACCAACCAGGCAACCTCGCTTCCTTGAGAGGAAGCAAGGTCAGGCAGCTGAATTGTACCTGCTACCAAGAGCAGCCGCTCTGCTCGGCACCCCCACCCCATTTCCCCCCTCCCTGCTGGAGGGAAGGAGGAACACCACCGTCGGTGCCTCTTCCCTTCATGCTGCCCAGCAGAGCCACCATTCAGCCGAGCAGTGGCTCTGTGGGGGAAGGGAGGGTACGAACTGCAGCACCTTTCTGGGACCTGGTGTGGCATCCATGCCAACATGTTCAGCTGGGCCAGCTCCAAGAGCAATGCTGCTGAAAGCACCCCCGCCTGTGCTGCAATGCGTGGTGACTGCAGCTGTGAGCAGTGAGTTTGCCCAGGTTTTTCAGGAGGAGGTCCAGACAAAATTATTTGCCAGGAGGAGTCCCTCCGCACCCCGCATTTCGCCTTCCCTGCCCCTGCGAGCAATCCAGCTCTCCCTGCATAGGAGCTACAGATGGGTGACTGCTGCCCAAAGGATAGATTAAGCACTCCCTGCAGCTGTCAACCAATGCTCCTGCAGTGTGCTGGGGGGAGGGGGGCGAGGAGGAGGAGGAGGAGACATGCTACCTAACATTCCCAGAAGGACTAGCATATTGCCTGAACCTGCTGGAGGACCACCAGATGCCTTTCCATTTCTCAGTGGGCCATTCACCACCTTCCAGCTTAACCTTCCTC
This sequence comes from Varanus komodoensis, assembly GCF_004798865.1. Taxonomy (NCBI): domain Eukaryota; kingdom Metazoa; phylum Chordata; class Lepidosauria; order Squamata; family Varanidae; genus Varanus; species Varanus komodoensis. The sequence continues at coordinate 2,387,498 of NW_025335761.1, forward strand.
ACAGGACTGTTCTAAGGATAAAACTGAAGGGATCTTTAATTCCTGGAGGAAAGGCAATTCACAAATATAATAAAATAAAATTAATAATTCTTGGCAGGAAAAACATCGCCTTAACAATGGGTTCATAGTAACACTGCTTAGCAAGCAAAATGGCCCTCTATGCATCACATTACTGTGAGTGCTCCTTCACTTGGATGCGTAGCAGAGACAAGATGCCTCAAACACCTCACGTGGCATTTTATCTTGCAGGGACCCTGGCAGGGAGCCTGAAGGCTGCCACCATCTCTGATAACTAAATATTAGACATTCAAAATGTGAGGGGGGAAAGTCCCCTTTGCTTCCCATACGCCTCCACCTTTTGCACGAGCATCTGCTCAAACGAACATCATTAATGACTTGCAAGCAGGAATTTGAAGAAAGAGGGCCAGTGCCAGGTTTGGCAGGGCCCTCAGCAGCTTCCGCCACAAGCATTCCAGTGGCAGACCCAACCAAGCTGCCTCCGGAGCAGCAGCACCAGCAGCCAGTGAGGCTGTCCTGGGGCAGCAACAGCAACCGTGGGACTACTCGGCTCTGTCTGGGAGCACACTGAATCCCTCTGCCTTTGGCTCTGAGTGTGGGCGACACTCTTACCTTGAGGCAGACAGGTGTCCATGGGCATGAAAAAACTGTTCTAAAGTAGCCCCTGAGTTTAATTTCCACCCAATGCCCCTGGGGTTCCATCAGGGCTCCAAGGCAATGGTGAGACTGAAATGGTTTCCTCCAGCTGCTGGGATGGGGTGGAACAGCTGGAGAGCTCTTGGGCCATCAGTAAGTGCCCAGTGGTGCTGACCCACAATGCCAGGCTTTGTAATGGACTGGGAGCTGTTGAGGATGCCAGCCATGCTTCAGTGATACAGCACATGCTTTGCCTGGCTGCAGAGAATCAGCCACGTATGAAGTGAGGGACCTTGGACAGCTGCTGCCAGGCAGGGTAGTCAATGCGGAGAAGGCTGACAAGCAAACTGCCCTGCTAAAAGGCATCTTCTCATTCTCCTAGCTTCCTCCCCCCCCCCCCCCAAACCACTAACTGGAACACATGTGGCACAGTGCTATTATGTTGAGAGCCCCTGCACTGATTCTGCAGTAACAGTAATAATACCTACCTGCTAGACACAGATTTAAATAAATGTCTGTTCTGGCCCTTAATTGGACAGCAGCTCTGTTAGGCTTTGGACTGTAAATCCAGCAACCTATGGCCTTTGATACCCTGGCCCATCATCTCCAGTCCACAGTTCCTTTTTACTCTTCCGCTCCATTTACAGCCCAGCACAGTCTCCCCTGTTTATAGGCTCTATTAGGGTTTTGACTGAGTTATCTGTTCTTCTCCATTTCTTCTTCAGTGCTCCACCACTCACAAAGCTTTTCTCCAAATGCTGGTTATTCACTGTTTGTACTTTGAGATCAGAGTGCTACATGTGCATTTTATTCCCTGTTTTTCCATTACAAAACCTCTAAATGGCACCATGGTACAGCACTGGGTGGCCAAAACAAGGCTGCATGCAACTCTTTTGAGTTTATTTTGCAGCTCTCAAACATCTGACATTTACTGTATGTGGTTCTTCCATTGAGCAAGTCTGGCCACCTCTGGTATAGCAGAATAGCTCAAATACACAAATGGAAATTGCATTTTCTCTCAGTTTCTTCAAAAAATACTGCATTTGCCTTTTCTAAAAATATTTGTTGAAAGTGGTGGGTAAAAACAGAATCAAAATTGGAGGGTCACATCAATACCTAAGAGTTTGCAAACAAGCACAAATAGTGAGTGTTGAGCATACAGTGTTTCATGTAGAAAAACTCAACTGCACCAGTTCAGCCAATCTACAATTTACAATACAGTTATAGACTCCAAACTGCAGCTGAAGAATTGGCTGGCCAGTTTACATCATCATGTGAAACTGGACCCCACTGCCTCTTGGTCTGTGTTGCCAGATCATGGTGCTGCAGCAAGGGTAAAAAACACAGCTGACAGAATTATCCTAGATCCCTGACTTAGCAAACACATTTTCTATCCACAGTGTCCCTCCTCTTCTATAATGGTCATGGACAGTCATCCAACTGGGATGGTGTAACTTCATGTCTCACAATAGCAGGAGGTTGGACCTGATGGCCTTCTGGCCTCTTCCAACAATATTATCCTATCAGTCTATGTCATTCCTGACTTAAACGGTGTGGAATTTCTTCAGAGACTTCTCCCTTAGCCCTTCTTGTCTGCTCTGCTCCTTTCCTCAAACATCACTCATCATTTGCTCCTCTGCTAGATTCTTATTTACTAGACCCTTGGTTGTTCTGCACACTTTCTCCAGTCTTCTTCAACCTGGGCTTCCTGTCCCTTATCTTCTTTGCACCCTAAGACCTCTTTCTGGTGCTAACTCTGCCTCTGCGTGAATCAGCAATCCAGCCACACTAACCCTTACTTGTTCTCCCAAAACCGGACTGCAAATATTCAGCTCACTGAATGTTCCACCCCCACCCCCCACTAGGCCAGAAGCTTCATTGTCACAGCATAATATAGTATATATCAAGTACTTAATTTGGCCATTGATTTCAACAACATGGCTAAGTCTGTCCTTTGCATCAATTCCCATACTTTAATTTAAATTCTTCTACAATATAGCTATACCAATTCCTAAACAGGGTACCTCTGAGTGATCCTGAAATATATATTGAAAAAATCAGATGTTGAAGATGCAGTTTATTTTACAGAATGGCTACTACTTCAAGATATGAGAATGATCTAATCTAATTATAAATGAAAGAAAATGTGATATAATGCATAGATTTAAAAGGAACCCAAAACACAGAAGGCACATTGTAGAATATTCTATGCCTTTTGGTCTTCACTTACTTCATGGCACTTCAGCATGACCCTCTTCTGTTAACGGCAGTCATGAGAGCAAATAAAATGACAAAATGGAATGACTGAGACACTGTAAAATTACAAAGCAAAAGCATCTGCAAAATTTGTTGACAAACAATTAACAAGATGAAGTGGCAGTAATGGACACAATAAAGTTTAACTTAAAGAAATGTCTAATTGTTGGCTTAATTATGAAGTTCAATGTCCCAATGCATACCATTCTATTATATATTCATGTTTCACTTACCTGACTGTAATAAAATTGCATTGATACTGAGGAGTTCACAATTCAGTAAATTAATGTATAATAATGCAATACCTTGAATACCTCTGGCAACTGCAGAGGTAAGGACTGAAAACAGGTAATAGGGGGAAGAATTGCTAGCATACCAATAGGAATCAAAAGAACAGAATTTTCTCTGAATGAGATATTCAGTTAACAGTTTCAGGTTAGGACCACTGTAACTATTGTTAAAGCTCATTAGTTCCATTGTTAGAGCAGCAATAGCATTCTGGAATAGAATGAAGCTATAAACCAGCAGGACAAATAGTTCTTTTTCTTTTCATCTTATAGCTACTTGCTGTATTCTCTTGATACTGTCATTATCGCTTGGATCCCTGATTATTACGTTGCCAAGCAACAATCTGCTTCAGAGGCAGATTAAACATTTATCTATTTACCTGCTTCTTGGGGAGTGAAGGTACATAGTTTACAGCAAAGGATTTATTTTTTATGCTTATGGGTTGCATTTAGCTATGGAATTAATTTGTTCTGTTGTCGGTAAAAATAAAATAAACAATACTACCCAAAAAACAAGCATGATTTCAACATGCCTGAAAAGATACGGCTTTGGAGAGTCACAGCAGTTGACTGAAGATGAATTTTGCAAAGGGTAATCATCCAAATGCTTAAAAATTGTATGAAGGTAGCCAGTTATATCTGACACAGAGCAAAAATTAAGAACTTATTTTATATTGTTATTTCTTGTATTTTAATGTTATGTTGTGAGCCGCCCCGAGGCTCCAGTGAATGGGGCGGCATAGAAATGTTTTAATAAATAAATAAATTTTCCAAAAAAATGTGCACTTATTCACACCTGCATCCAGATTTTAACAATTAATTTTAGCAAGGGTCCAATCTGATGCACGTTTTGACAGAAAAAGGTTCTACAGCCCCCAGGATCTCCCAGCCAAATTCTCCTTCAGGGTAAATACTTTTTCCATCTGAACATGCATAGGATAGCATCCTAACCAACTGGAAGTTTATCCACTGCAAGCAACAAACTGTGCTACAGAGAGATATGTATCATGGGAAACATTATGCAGTATAATTATACAACGAACTGCACAACAGTAAAGCATAGGTTAGGATCTTCGCCTTCACTCACAAAAACAAGGCACAAAGTGTATAACATCTTTAGGACAAGCAAGCAACTAGCTAAAGTGTAATTATTATTGAATCGTTCTGATCCAGCAATCTGTTCTGGACACGCTCTCTGATGAGTCCTTGGATTTTCTACTATCCTGTGCTCTAAACCCAGCAAAGTCTCCCTATGCACTCCACTCGGTACACAGACTGGCTCCTTCCACTGAAACAAATTTGAAGCACCACAGCAATCAGCAGGGCAGATTCCTGGAACAAGGACGGCACTTCAACAGAAAAAAGTGCTTTTCTGAGTAACAGATACTTTTGATAGTTTGACTCTCTCAGGGGAGGGATATGAGATTAAATGAATATATGCAGATGGATCTGTGGACAAAGATATTGTGGACAAAAAGGGGAGACAGGGAAATGAATAAAATAGATACCTTATAACAAAAAAGTGCACCTTATGAACCCTTCTCTTGCTTCTATGGAAAAATAAACAACTCACACAAGGCTTACATACAGAACAAATATAATGTTGTGGTATCTATTGACAGTCAAGATGTTTACTGGGCAGCAATAGCCTTAATAGAGTGGTGGAACAGCACAAGACACCCATCTCTAAAATAACTTGTGGTTTTACACAGAGGTAACTTGGAGGTGCCACATGGAGCCTTGCATACCCATTTGTGTGATTGCCACCCGTTTTGAGAGAGCAGAATCACAAGAATTGGGCGGCCATGCTTATGAGAATCCCTTTGGGGCATCTGTTTTATGTGAGAAGTGTGGTGAATTGGGAAGTGCCTGTGCAGCTTCTCCAACACATAAAGCCTTTCACCATCTGGCAAAAGCCTGATGTGGGACGTTGCTAATCAACTGGCCCTGGGAGGTTCAGAGGTGGCTCCTTTATAGATCATTATAATTCTTGTTTCTCCTGAATTGCCACTTTCTAAAAGCTAAGAGTCCTGTCACCTAGGACTCACATCCAGTGGAACAATTCCACAAAAGGCTCAAGACATTTCAGAATGTCACCTTCAAAAATAAGCAGGACACGTGAAGCCTTTAAATGTTTATAGGCCAGGTTAGCTGAAGGTAGGATTGTCACAGACCAATGAACTGTGTCTCTGGGCAGAAACAGCTGACTCCACCCTCCTGTTCCAGCCATGTGGATAAAATTATCTTAAGGAGTAATGCAGTATTTGCCTTGGCACTTCTATGCATCAGTGAGATGGAAAGGACAGACCTCTCATGTCTTTAAAAGCTGTGTAGAAAATGGAATTTTCCAAACTGAAGCCATTTATACCACTCATGCCAGGCTGCATCTGCTAATATTCCACCTTCTTCTGAACTATTAGAGGCAAAAAGTCTTGTTGGTTTTTTTCTCTAGTCATGCTAGAAAAGGCTAAAGGACAAGTTTCATTGCTACTCCTCTCCAAACAATTTAAACCAAATAACTCAAACCACTGTATACTACTGTATACTACAGAGAAGGACAAAACATGGCATCACGTTTAACTTGTGGATTTTTAACAATGTAAAAAACAATGCCAGAGCATTAGTAACTTGCCTTTTTTTTTTACAAACGTTTACGTGATATTTAAAACAATTATTTTGGTCAAAGCAAAGCTAATGGAAACTTACAGGCAGGAAAGATTTAAAAAACATTTTAGTTGCACATACCTTGTACTAAGACTTGCAGGTTTTGTTCCTGTAGGCGACTCCAATCCTTCCCCAGGCTTTGAGGATTTCTCTCTGTTCATCTGCTGTAGTATGGAGTTCAATTCACTTATGACATTAGCCTTTGGGCCTGAGAGAACTGGGCTTTTCACCTCTGTTACATCACCCCATAGCTTAGAGGTCCTTTGCTGTACAACTTTAGCCACACTGGGCTGCGTGCTGATAGGAGGTGGGGGTGGGGCAGGTGGAGGAATAACAAAGCTATCTAGAGTTTCTTCAATTAGCGCATCCTTGTAAAGTGCATTGCTTTTGTTGATTATGGGCTTCATTTTTGGCTTAGGAGGTACTGGGGGTTTGTCCACCAGAAATGTTTGCCCATCTGCATAGACTGTACAAGTATCCAAGTTCTCACCACCTTCAGAAGACAAGGTAGAGATGCTGGACACAGTTGAGATAGTGCTGGTTGTCTCCAGGTGATGGTCACTACTGCTTCGACTGTCCACTTCTTCAATCCCAGAGTCAGTGACATTATCAAAATTTTCAGGGGGTGGTAAAAATGAGGCAGGCAAACAGTTGGCAAGACCCACTGGCTTCTTACTGTCTACTGAATTTGAGGGCTGAATGTGATTAAATGAAGTGGATGGGGTTCCATTTTTTCTCTGTTTGAGCAAGTCTGTTAGTGCAGAGCCTGGAACTGAATGGTCGTCGGGGATATCAAAACTGTTAGCAAATTCTAAAGGAGGAGGTAATGGCTCAGTAAAGATGAAATCCTCATCAAGGTCGACAGATGCTAAAGGAGGTGGAGGGATGCAGAATGGCAGAATGATAGGATCATCGACAGAGCCAATGGCTACAATAGTTTTACAGGGAGATGGTGGTGGTTCAGGAATGCCAGGATCATCTGGTCCACTCTCTGCTGTTTCTGTACTTTCCTGTGCTTCTGGCAGAGGCTTTTCAGTAGTCATGTCCATCTCAGCACTTTCCTCTTCATTCTCAGGGGTATCATTGGACTGGGCTGTGTCTACCGTATGAACCATAAGCAAACCAGCTGACTTTTGCTGCGAGGTATCCACAATATTGATCAGCATGTTCTTTTTTTCCTCAGGCCGCCTCTCTTTTGTCAAATCGGTCTCATATTTGTTCTCTGTCTCCTGCCTTCTTAGAGGACCACGCGTATTTTGCCTAGCAACTGTAGCTGTCACGGGAAACGTCGTTTCTATATTAGACCTCATCTTTGTATCGATGTAAAGTGGCTTATTAAAGTGGTCAGCTTTGCCAGGTTCTCCTTTCCCTGGAACTTGTTGGGTTTGCTCTTTCATGGCCCGATCTCTGGCAGAAAGGGCAAGGGCTAAAGGTGAATTTGGATCCAATAATTTCCCTGTGAGTGGATGAACATAGTTATCCAAACTTGACATACCAGCATTCTGAGTTGCCAATGTATTGTTTTCACAACCCACTGTTTGAGCTGAAGAGTTAGGTGTCCTTGCATCACCCTGGTTACTTGATTCACTACTATTAAAAATGTTTTCAGACTCTCTAGGTGCTGGGATAGGAGATACTGACACAAGTTGCCTAAAACTATCTTCACTACCAAACACTCCCTCCTCACTAAATTTAGACTGTCTCATACGTGGCGTTGGAGGTGTTAGCCCAACATCTTCATCTCCCAAATCTGTGGAAAGGAAAGCTGGAGAATTACGCCTGGCTTCTAATCTTTTCTCCCTGTCTCTCACTGCTCCCGCAATGGCTGCTGCAAATGGACTACTGACAGTCAAGTTATCTTCAGGTCTGAGTTGCCCTGGTTGTTCTGAAGACTGTGGGTCAATTTCCATACTGCTTCCTTGACTACTTTTCCCACTACTACTGGTAGATGGCTCTTTAACAATGATGGTTGGAATTGGAATGGAGCAAGTTTTTTCTGGACTATCCTCAACATTAGATTGTTTCACTAACATTCCCTTTCGCCTTGCTGGCTTGGCTGGGACATATACTGCTTTGCTTGCTATTTTTCCAACTTCAGAGTAGGGGTTCTCCGGCATCTGGCCTCTCTTGTTTCTGAAGTTTGCCTGAGTTGCGGCATTTCTGCTATATAAATCCTCAGAATCTAGAGAATAGCGGTCCATCTCTCTCCGGTAATATATGCCTTTGTCCCTTATCACTGTCCCCATATTTTCAGATCTACCTGAAGCAACCATTTTTGAACCTGAATTCTGATTAAATGCAGGTTTAATAGTTCCATATATTCTAGACATTGGAGATTTGGGAGAGTTGTAAAGAGAAGGAGAAGGAGAAGGAGAAGGCGAAGGAGGTGGTGGTGATGGCGGTAAAGATTGTGGTGGAGGAGGAATATCTTCAGAAGTGTCTGGCATGGATAGACTTCTGGTAAATTTTAGCATGGGGGGAGCCAAAAATTGTCTTTCTTCCTCTGTTATCCCTTCAAAAAGAACAAGCTACAATGTTTACATTGTCCTTAGCATAGTATGCCTTAATCATCAAAGACATTAAAAAAGGTACATCCAATATTGTTTTACTTATGCTATGCTTTTTATGGCTTTAGGTTACATTTACACTAATACAATACGTTTCTGTAGACCTTGACTTGGGCTTGTCAGAGTGTCTCTCTTCTTTTTCTTACATATATTTACAGACAGCTGTGCTTTTCTAAAGTGTGCCTAAAAGGGAGGAGGTGCCAGCCAAGGATCTTGCAAGGTTGGAGAAAGAAAGAAAGGAGGAAAGGAAGGAAAGGAGGAAGGAAGGAAGGAAGGACGGAAGGGCATGTATCTTTGCACAGGTGAGCATTTGTGAATAGGTTGCCATGCAGGAAATAAAATAAAACAATATGTCTGCATAGACAAAAGGGATCACCTGAGAGGCAGTGTGAAACATGTGTCCAAATAAACAAGGGTCATAGCAGTGATAGCACTGTGTGAGATGCTACATTTCATGCTGGAAAACTAGAAGCACTAATAGTGACAGGATGGGATATCAGGTGCTGACTTCACAAGTTACTAGTGATATTTTCTAGTGCAATTAAAAAAACTTGATGTTTCAGGGATACATACCTTACATAGATAATCTCTGAAATAAATAATTTGTATAGCTAACTTATTGATGTACGCTCATTCCACAACACCACTAAAAAGAGGGACTATTTAGCTACACACAGATTACCATTCCATGTAACTTCAGAGAATATACATTACACTAGATCAGCCTTGCCCAACCTGGTGGCATTTGGACCACAACTCTCAGAATTCCCATCTATCAGGGCCACTGACTGGGAATTATGGGTGTTGCAGTCCAAACATTTCTGGAAGACACAAGGTTGGGGAAAGCTGCACTAGATGATCCTTAAGTTATGCAGGAAAAACATTATTTTACCAAGGAACTAAACATTCCCTCCCAATAAAAGAAGCAGGGAGGGCATGAAAAGTGTTGTCTCTCAGTAACCAAATCTACTACATATGTTTTATTAAACACCTCTTTTCAGATATATTCTGGCAAAAACAGCATGTGCAAAAGTGGGGAAGGAAAAGGGAACACCAATTTGGCTAAAACATAATTTACAGGAAATGACATTTTCAAAGAGCAAAATATTTGATTAATTTTGCTCAATATATACAACTTTCTTATTAAATAGCCAAATACTTCTACAAAAAATAGATAATTATTAAATTCATACAGCTCAGCAGCTCACTATCATTATTTTGAATAGATTACAAAGGTGAGCTACAGAAGATTGTTTTATTGAAACACCAATTTGTGTAACTCTTAGGAGTATTGTTATTCTTTGATGCGTATTCCTCTTACATTTGTAAAACTGTAGCCTTATGATTTTTTTTAAACTGGAGATTGGAATCCTAAAACAGTTTCAGATATGCAGGTACAGCTGTTTTTGATTCAAAGAACATACAGATTAAACATACAAATTCAATTTGATTAGATTTGGAAGTTCTCAATAGGGACAGTCTGCCTATCAAGTTTGTATGTCTAAATGCTATTTTGTACACTTATGTTTGGATGACTGTTTCTACTAAAGTGTGCAAGTGCTTAAGCCATAATATTACAAACTACTGAAAGACTTGTATAATGCAGAGTATACATTCTAATTCAGATATTCCATCAAGTTTACAAATAGATGCACTACATGCAACCCGCACTCAAGCTTGAGTATTGGCTGAGACTGGTTTACCACCAAAGGACATTGTTGCACTGTGGTTATTCTGTGATGTGAATGCAGTTGTGGTTTGTCAACCACAAACAACCAAACAGCTCAACAAGAAAGCATGGGTTTTCTTTGAGGGTTCCCATGGCTAGGTTCACATGACAGATTAACTCTATAGCTCAACAACAACCCATAATCAAGCCATACTCATGTTGTGTGAACCTTGTCACTGTGTCCACATGTAATGGTTATTTGTTACATGCAATTTGATTAAGGTTCAAAATTAAGAAATGAATAAATTCATTTGACTCTAACTTGATGAAAACAATATAAGCTAAAGTTAAAAATAAAAGAAGAATCTACTCTGTATGTAGGGTAGAAAAAGATACTTTACCTATTGATTTTTGTCTTCTGACTGTACCTCGTGGTACACCCAGAAATGGGCCTTGAGGACTCCCAGGTACTGTAGGTGGCATCACAGCAATCCCTTGTCTATCATACATGGACTACAAAAACAAAACAAGAAATTATGTCCAAAGACCTGAATATAAAAAATTCTGCTTCAGTTCAACATATTCAGTTCAACATATTCAGTTCCTGCTGTTCATGATACCTTTAACTGGTTTCCACACCAGTTTGGAAGTGTGGTTTTGACCATGTGGTTACAGCAGATTGCATGCATGAATAATCCCCACTAGAGCAGATACTAATAGTGTAGTAAGCAACGTTTTAACCTTCTAGTAAGATGGATGGAAGACATCCATGCCATTGAAACAGCATGGAATCAGTTACAGAAGGCAGCAACAACCACACTGTGCAATGTAATGTAATTAATTAAACTTGTATTCTGCACTAACAGTCCTATTGGGCCATGGTAACTATAATTACTATAAATGTAACCCAGGCCATAGGTTTGGGAATATTAATAAATATTAAACAACATTAATAAAGAAAATGGGACAAATACATTATCTGGTCACTATTGCATAATATCAAAAATATTTGTTTCATCAGATGCTTAGGAATTTGGAAGTGATACTTCTATAAATGTTGATTACTAGAGTACACCAAAAAATTTCAGACTATGATCAGTCTGTGCTTTATAGACTACAGCAAAGCCTTTGACTGTGTGGATTACAAGAGGGTATGGATGGTTCTCATAGAAATTGGGATGCCTCAGCACTTGATCATCCTGTTGTGTAACTTGTTTTATGGACAAAAAGCTGTCAAGACAAATATGGAGAAACAGAATGGTTTTCTACAGGCAAAGATGTCAGACAAAGGTGTATTTTATCTCCCTGTCTGTTCAATCTGTACACAGAACACACCATAATGAAAGCTGGATTAGGATCACAGAAAAGAATGGAACTGAATTAACTGAAACTATGCAGATGATCCCATATTACTGGTAGAATGGACCAGTGAATTGAAACAACTTACGTTGAAAGTAAAAGAAACCGCAAAAGCAAGACTGCAGCTGAACATTAAGAAAATGAACAATCATGGTTACAGAAGAAAATTGATGCTTTCAAATCATGGTAGGGAAGCATGAAGAATTCATTTTGGGAATGGGATTCCATTGGATTCTCTGGACTTGGGTCCCCAGGCTCTTGTCTGCTTTGTCACAGTCATGAGCCTGAGTTCCTGGCAAGCGTACCCTGTGTTTACATGGAGCTAACCAGGAATTGAGTCCCATGGGAATACTGCGCAAGAGGCATCCTTTTTCTGCATCATGTGCAGTATTCTGTGTTTGTGCTGCACATGAAGTTGAAGAAGGTTATCAGTAGCACAACCTTTGTTCCATGAGTGTTTGCAGACTTTCTCTCAGCTTGGCCCACTTTCTAAGACAGGGCTGAGCAGAAAAGGACGTCCATGAACACTGGAGGGACTGATTCTGCTGAGCTTTGTCACAACAAGAGATGGAGGAAAGCTTTGTGAATACCCAGGACTGACAGAGAGTCGAACAAGCAGATCCTACATCAAATCAAGTCAGAGCTTGTCCTGGAAGCCAAATGATGAAACTAAAGCTGTTGAGCTTTGAGCACGCCACTGGAGAAGACAATCATGCTAGGGAAAGTCAAAGACAGAGAAGCAGCAGCAGCAGAAGACCAAATATGTGATGGATTAGCTCCATAAAGGAAACCATAATCTTGAGTTTGTAATAGCTGAGCAGAGTTGACGAGCCCAGGATATTTTGAAGGACATTCATTCATAAGATGGCTATAAGTTGGAGAGACAACTTAATAGCACACAACAACATTTGTATATTACATACACCCAGACAGTATCCATGAGGAATAACTAGTAAACTGATGAATGAGAGTAGCTGTGAACTTAACTATAGATGAGTGGAGTATTCTCTATGTCTGCACAGTACTCTCAAACAAACAGCCCTTCATTATCTATGTATACAAGAAATCAGTTTCATACCTATATAGTTGTAACTCCTCAAGTTTAGACTATACACATTCTGTAAAATGTGTGCTGGGAATGAAAGGGGAAGTTGTTCTTGGCATGCATTCCAAGGTTGTGCAAGTCCAGCAAACCTGGACTTGTCAGATGAGGCGGAGGCAGGACCCAGGGAAGCAGCACTCCCAGAGATTGTGATGGGGGAAGCAGAGGGCTTATCGCAAGGCTGCCCATTCCAGATGTTCAGGCAGACTCTGAGAATAGCCAGGATCTGCTTGGAGGAAGCATGGGAAGTAGTTGCTAGATTGGGTTAAATGAACTGCTCTGTGCATGCTCACAGACTTCTTTTGTGGTGATTGTGCTTACTGGATTTAATTTGGAGATTAAAGAACATTTGCAAAGGAATGGTCTGTAGCTTTGAATGTGTGAAGGGGGGAACTTAGCCCCCAACAATATGGGTGGCTTGCTATTTACCAATAAACCCTTTCAGGGGCTGCTAGGAGGCCCTTCCAACCTATCAACTGCCTGCAGTAGCAAGCCAATGCAAAGATAGCTTCAGTTGAGAACCTGACCACTGAGAAGCCTGGATAATAGCGTCACATGATCTGCAGAGCTACGGTATGCATGCAGATAGACTACTCTTGAGAAAAGCATTCAAAGGTATGGAATGATTCCCCTTTTCCAGTGGTGCGTCATACTGGCCATGTTCACTTGATTGAAAGGACCCCTGGTGACTCAAGCCATCATGATTTATGAGTACCAATGGGTACCCATTCCATAAACCAGGTGCCCATTACAGGTTGTTGTGTCATGCAAATATGGCAAGGGTGGGCTGTTGGAGTAATTAACCCATTGTCTGTTTTAGAGTTGTGGTTGGCTATTAACCATGCCAACATCCACCTTGTGAGGTTCACACGATATGGTCTAAGAAGGGAGGTTAGTTTATAGAACAGGCAGCCACAAACACCTGAAAACTTAAACAAGCCGCTAGGTGTGAGTCCAATCACTATTATACACAGTGATATACATAGAGCATGATCACCACAGCTTAAACGAGCCTGTCCTTGAATTATTTGAGAATTGTTTTCCCCTCAAAAAATCCATGCTTTCCAGGTTTGGATGACATAGTAAGCCACATTCAGGCAGGTAATTAGGCAAATAGTGCCCAGCATGTTTCACTGTTTAAAGGAGTCACCATGATCTGTTTAAGCTACAGTAATTGTGTGAATTGTCATCCTTCACACATCCTTCTCAAGGGTAGGAACCATTAAACAGAATAGGGCTGTGGAGGGGAGAAAATAAGTAAGAAAAGGAGAACAAGTCTGAGTTCCATTTGTACCATCAAAGAGCTGAAGACAGGAATCAGGGTATGCACAAGTAAGCTGAAAGGTGCAATCCAAAAGAGGCACAGATATAAACAGACTCTAAATGTGCTGGAGCCCAACCTAGGGGAAAACAATCACCTTTCCCCATTTTGATATGATTTCTTGGGAACTTAATGGCATAGAGAAATTCAGATTATAGAAATAGGCCTGTGCCTGTAGTACAAGGTGATGGTTACAATACAGCACAGGACTACAGCCATTAAATCTTAAAGAAATGAAGGGTGGGGAGAGATGTGTTATGCTTCTCCCCATGCTAACACTGTATGTCAGTCTGTTGCCCCTGAACAGGTTCATGCCACATATTGGCCGTGAGTAAAGGCCTCATCTTCCTTGACTTTCACAGTTCAGAAGTATACACAAGGTCAAATGGCACAGGCTAACTCTACCAAACTATGTAATACAATCACATTTGTTTACAATACAGGACAGGACTGGTATTCCCCCACCTTTCTTCCTTTTTCGTATCTAGGTAAAGACACATCAAGTCAATATGTGGGTCCTTCCTGTGGTACTGATGTATTCGACCAAAATATGTTCTTTCTTTAGACGTTCTCATGGGTTCCATCAGTAACAACAATCAACATACCGAACTCCAATGGAGCAAAGACGTGGGCTGCATGCAAAGATTAAATGTCTACAGAATTTTGATTCTCTCTGTCCTTCTCAAATGAAAAGAGGTTTCCCATATTAGGATGCACTGATGCACTTACCCATATCCAAGCACAAACGAGTAGTAGACCTGCTGAGACACTGAACCTAATCTAAGAAGCTTCCAAATGATATGGCCTCTCCACTGGGAGAGGAAGCATCACACGTGCACAGCAATAACCCCTTTCTTGAATGATGCAGATTGTGCCTGGTGTAACAGCAGAACAGCACACTGCATGCAAAACAACCCTTCCAAACGACCTTTCTAAAGAATTCATTTTTTCTTGTCCATAGCAAACAGCACCATATCAATTTATTTCTTAAATTTCATCCATCCCAGCCAGCCATGATCTGAGAAACTGGTTGGGCCCCACTGGATATTAGCCCGTTTGTTGGGCATCCACCCATCCATCTATATCTGTGTCCAAGAGAGCAAAGCAGCCCATGGCACAATAGTTACACAATGGAGACTGTGCAATACTTTTTTGACAATGAAAAGTTTCAACCATGGTTTCTTGATCACTTGCTTTTACTGCTATGCTCCTATTGCACTGTGCTCCCACCCAAGCTGGTATGTGGAAGACCGTTAACAGCTTTGAGAGGAAGGACAGCAGCAATCTCCCACCCCCAGTCTCCCTTTGCTGTTCACCTTTCTCCCCTTTAACACGGAATTTAGTCTTCTGTGCAACCAAGGTCCAGTACAGATAGACACATCTGTCGATCTTGGTTAAGCTGAGGTTGCTGTTTATTTAGGATCAAATGAATTCCAACCCATTTATGTAAGAATATGCAATTTCTTAAAAAAGCTGTGTGGGCATTTATATGAATTTTGTAATGCATTTGTTTTTGTGCACATCTTAAAAGTATATATTGATAGTGCTGAAATACTGTTTAGAGCAGTATTTTCTTAAATATACAGATTTTGTGCACACAGTGCTCTACTATGCACATTTCTGGGTGCACTGGAAAACTTGCAAAAAGGGGGATTTTGAAATACAATTCTGTCTCAGCCACTGAAAGGTTTGGGAAGTGAACTCCGTAAATCCATCAAGAAAACAGAGTTAATTTCTTAGCCATTCCTAGGGTCCTGACCAAGGAGAGCCCCAGGATGAAACTATGCTCTTCCTTAAATGGGGCTAGGTAGGCCTAAAGGAACTGTGAGGCTGCATCAGCATTCACTGCATCTCCCACCAGGATGATCTGTACATAAAAACAGAGCGAGTCAGAAGGGGCCTCCCGGGCCATCTAGTCTGACCCCTGGCTACATCTGGCTCTGCTCATGACATGCCCACCATGTGCATGTCCAGCCTATCTTTGAACACCCTCACCGATGGGCCTCAACGACCTCTCATGGAAGCCCATTCCACACCCTCGGGGTCCTAACTGTGCTTTCTGGCATCCAAACGGAACCTTGGCTCCCTGAGCTTTGCTCCGTTGGAGCGCACCCTGCCTTCCTCTGCAGGGGAGAACAGGTCTCTACCCATCTCCATGTGACATCCCCTCACATACCTGTATGTTGCCAACATATCCCCTCTGAGTCTCCTCTTCTCCAGGCTGAAAAGGCATAGTTTCCTCAGTCTTACCTCATAAGGCTTCCCCTGCAAACTGGCCACCAACCTTGTGGCCCTATGCCTCACTGACTCTAACCTGGCTATATCCTCTCTGTAATGAGGGGCCCAAAATTGTGCACAATACGCCAGTTGCAGGCGCACCAGAGTCGTATACAGTGGTAGTAAAATCTCTCTCGATCTAGAAGCCACACTTCTGGCTATGCAACCAAGGGTGGCGTTTGCCCTCTTGACCACCGCATCACACTGCTGACTCATGTTCAGCCTGCAGTCAACCAGCAGCCCGAGGTCCCTTTCACAAGTGCTGCTCTCCAGCCACTTGACACCTAACCTGTACTTATGACATCTATTCCTATGCCCCAAGTGCAAGACCTTGCACTTATCCACATGGAATGCCATCCTGTTGTCTCCTGCCCACTTCCATAGTCTGTCCAGATCCTTTTGGATCTGGAGTACCTGCTCCTCAGTTGTGGCCACTGCTCCAGTTTTAGTGTCATCTGCAAATTTGATCAGCAGACTGTTCACCCCTTCTTCCATGTCGTTAATGAAAAGATTAAACAGGATCAGTCCCAGGACAGAGCCCTGGGGACCCCGCTTGTCACTGGCCACCATCCCGATGATTCCTTGCTAATGGTTACCTTCTGCTTTCGGTCAGTCAACCATACCCTAATCCACTGGACAGTGCTTTGGTGTATCCCAAAATTCCTCAGTTTCTCCACCAGGATATCATGGGGCACTTTGTCAAAGGCCTTGCTGAAATCCAGGTATACCACATCCACTGCATCCCCTCCATCTAGCCATCTCGAAACCTTGTCATAGAATTCCACAAGGTTTGTCTGGCAGGACCTGTTTTTGTGGAAGCTGTGTTGTGTGGCTGTCAGCCTCCCTTCCCTATCTAGCATCACTAGATCTCTCTCTATTATGAGCCTTTCCATTGTTATTCCTACAATGTACGTAAGGCTAACTGGCCTGTAATTCCCCATGTCCCTTCTACTACCCTTTTTGAAAACTGAAAATTGGGACCAGTGATGCCACCCTCCAGTCCTCTGGAACTTCACCCGTTCTCCATGAGGCCTCAAAAATGGATGCCAGCACGCATGAGAGAACCCCTGCCAACTCTCTAAGTACTCTCGGGTGTAACCCATCAGGGCCTGGAGCCTTTGTAATGTCCAATGCCTTGACGGGCCCCTTGACTTCTGTGGGAAGACTCTAATCTGTGCTCCTAAGTCCCCAGCCACATCTAATCTCCTATGCGTGCCAAGAGATCACTTGCCGGCACACTGCCACTCTGGACTCAAAATCCCATACACAAATGTAAATTCTTGCAGGGATGCTGCTGACAGTTGCATCCTGCTGTTCTTGAGTGAGGGTTCAGAGCACTCTGCTCATCTGCAAGCCAAACTCAATGAGTTGCCAGTCTTCTCATCCATCTTATCCTAAGGCACCTATCAAAGCTACTGCCAGAAGCTGGTACTTATTACTTTGTTCTGCTTTCTGTCATCCCAAAGAAGAGGGAGTTCCCATGTGTTCAAGATATATTTCTGATGCTGAGTGAGAATACCCCCTCTGCAAAGTAGCTTTCTCCCCAAAGTGAATCAAAACACATGTGCACCCATAGTTTGAGCTACACATGGGGGGAAGTCCAACACACAGTGATATTGACTAGCGAATGGCAAGCAGGGAAAGGATTAGGTGTACTCTCCCCATCACTTATCTGTTCACTGTTCTCCCTAAATCTGCTTTTTGGTTAGCTGTATAGTCACTGTACAAAGCTTTAGTGTGTGCGCATGTGCTCATATGTGTGTGTGTGTAAGGTCAGCGTTAAGATAGGCAAGCAGCAGTGCCGAGATACCCTAAGACTGCCTAAAGATACCTTCAGAAGCAGTTCTAAATACAGCACACCAACCATTATCTAAGCATTAGCAGATAATTGGTAAGACTGTGAGCAGATAAAATTAAGTGCATATGTGTGGCTATGTACATGGCTAGAGCTTTTGCTGAAATTTCTATTGCAGTAGATCACACTCTTGAATCTGCAAGCACTTTTCAGTTTTTAAAGCAACTTGTGTCTTCAGTGCTGTAAGCAGCCATATGGGAAACGTAGTTCATAGTTCTATACTCACGTCACACGTTACTATGCAAAATGAACACAGTTCACAAATGGTTCATTTTAATGATGGCTTGCTGGTTGTCCTCCAACCCAGAAAGTAGACTCCACTCTTGCCTTATAAATCAACACCTTCAAACTGCCAACCTGGTAAATGAATCCACATGCATTTACCACCTGATATAGTACAATTGATCTGGGGGATGGAGGAAATTAGTCTTAGCAGCTGGGATTTCAAAATGAGAATATAACCATTCATTTTATGAATGGAGTGAGTAAAGTGTGATGGGGAAATCTTTTTTTTTTCAAATGAGCAAAAATTAACAAAAATTGGTAGTCTCCTATAAAATTGTCAGCAGGCTTTTCTAGCAAAGTGGATGAGTTTTTTGCACAATGCATACCTGCCCTATGAAACTCATTCTCATATTGCCATTGCTATGGTCAGATGTTCTTCTGCTTTTATCCAGAAGCAGCGTTTTATTGCTTGCATCCCTTGGCACAGTGGTGCCATGGGATGGCCAGACGATTATACTTGATCAACTGTTCTTATATCCATTTATGTACTTCACTCTTAAATGCTTTCCAAATACATATACTTATTCCAAAAGCATAGCTCATTCAAGTAACTTCTGTGGCGCATCTCAGTCTTCCAAGTAACAGATTCAACACAGAAAACTACAGAGCAGGAATGGGGAACGTCTGGGCTGTGGGCCTAAATTGGCTCATGAAGCTCCACAATCTGGACTATTCTTTCACTACACCTTCCCCTCACTCAACATGACTGCAATGCACATTACAGCATCTGAAGTGAGAAGCTTTGAGAGTACTGACCAGATCTGCAGTGTGGATTAAAACTGGGATCTCTGTGATCCTAAAATTATCTGCACAGGTCAACTGAGGGGAGAGAACGTGATTTTCCTTCTCATTGTGATATACTGAATGGGTTCTAAACTTTCTACTACAGAATACTGCAATGAGACTTGACACTCTCCATTCCTGTGCTGACTAGCATAGACCTATTGAGGAGGGGAGAGAACTAGATTTTTACTCCCACTTTGGTGTGCTGGATGGAGAGAAACTGCAGTGTTTCTTTTCACCACTGAGTCGAGAGGAGGCCTAGCCATGCTACTGTAAGTGCAGATGCTGTCGCCTGTTGCGGGGGCCTTTCCTGGAGGGCTTCTTAGACCTGCCCCCCTACAGCAGCAACACTGCTCACCTTTCAGATTTTTCCATTCAAGTAACATACTTGTGAGGTACAGAGACAAGAGTGACTTTAGGGCTTTATAGATCAAAGCTAGTTCTCTGAAGATTTAACTACGTGTTCCTTTTTAAACCATGCCTCTGGTGCACAGTCCCAATCCATATCATATCTTTGCAGAGATATAAAACATAGTTGCAGGCTATGTAATAAAAGCAACATTTAATTTGACTCAAATTAAGTTTAGGCAGCAATAGGAAATGAAAGCACATCCTGATACACCAAAATGCTAATGTTAAGGTATGTGCCATGTACTCCTTCAGCTGTGGCCCTTGGACAATCTGTTCAGGCAGCTTGAAACAAAATGCATTGTAGAAGCCAGAACTTGTGGCTACAAACAATTTGTACTAACTGCATATTTTGACAACTCTGTTTAAAATTAGAAAACATATTAAGCAGAGGTTGCTTAAAAAGAGCCTAAGGATGAACACAACAGACCTCATTGAACACAGAGTGGCTTATTTCAAAATAACTATGCACAGGTTGCACTGAAAGTCACAGATCCAGAATAACTTTTCAAAAAGCCCGCATGAGACTGGGGGCCATCCAAAGCCTCCTACCTTCATTGCTTCAAACTCCCCTTAATTCAGTTTCACTTATCTCACTCATGTTTACTACGAAGCTGTGAAAGAACCATTTAGGAACAAGAGTTGAGAAGGAAAAGATGAGGTGAAAAGGAAAACTTTGGTGTCACTGGTATATTGATAGTACCTTGCTACAATCTCTGTAATCATCATGCAATCTCAACACTTTGAAAAAGGATTAATAAGATGGAACACTTAAAATGAAGACTCTGAAGAAATTGCTTCCACTTTCTGGCACTTCACTTTTTAGAATATGCAAAAATGCAATAAATTAATCAAGATGTTCCAAATCTATCTGCCACAGGTACCTAAGAATCATTATATTGAAAGTTCCCAGAATGTTTACAAGGATCCAAAGGATACCATCTGACCTGTTACTTTGTACACTGTGCCTGAGATGAACCTTTGAAGTAATACCAAGGTGGGAAACTATACTTTACACAATGAAATGATCACTCATTCTACAAACTTTCTGAATAAGGGAAAATTAAAAACTAAACTTAAGTTAGAGGATCACTGCCAACATTGGGTAAGACAATCACAGCTTCATGGTTATTTCAATTATGTCCAGGTCTGGGCACCACAGCTTAAGAAAGATCCAGACAAGCTGGAAAGGGTGCAGAGGAGGGCAACAAGGATGATCTCGAAACTGGAGACAAAGCCCTATGGGGAGAGATTGAAAGAACTGGGCATGTTTAGCTTCAAGAAGAGAAGACTGAGGGGAGGTAGGACAGCATTCCTTAAGTAATTGAAAGCTTGTCACAAAGAAAAAGGCCAGGATCTCTTCTTGATCATACCGGAGTTCAGGACAAAGAATAATGGGCTGAAGTTACAGGAAGCCAGGTTCCAGCTAGATATCAGGAAAAATTTCCTGACTGGTAGAACAGTATGACAATGGAACTAATTATCTAGGGAGGTTTGGGCTCTCCCACACTAGAAGCATTCAAAATGCAACTGGACAGCCATCTGAGTGCGATGGTTAACCTGATGTCTTGCACTGAAAAGGACCTGATGGCCCTCTGGCCCCTTCCATTCTATGATTCACACGCCAACCTCATGAGGAGATCGTTACTTCCTCTCACTCATCAGAATGCTTATAAATTCAACTTATAGCAGGGGACCCCTAATCCACAATACAAAAACCAGGCTTTGGTGAACACACAGCTTTCTAGATATTGCACCCTAATGCTCCTCAAGCCCAACCAGTATCAGTCAATAATAATGGGAACTATAATCTAGCAACATCTGGAGGGTCACAGGATCTCCAACCCTGCGATAAACCATGAGCAAGATCTTGATGTTCATTTCAGTTCTGTTCAGACGTTAGAGACATTTAGATCTATATGTCACTGCTATAGATCAATAATATTATGCCACAACGACCTTATTTTTTCTGACACAGAAAACTGAAGCCTAATTCATTGACTCTAATAGGAGTGGCTTCCAAGTGCCTTCACACAGGAAAAAAACATTGTGAGGAATCTCACAGTGGAAAGAGATTATGGACACAAATGATAATAATGCTAACAGCATAATGAGAAAAAAACATAAAAGCTTGGAAGGATTATCCTTTACTATTGGACATCTGGAAATATCTTTATTCAATCACAGAATCACAACTCTATGGACATTTAGTACAGCCATCACTCACATTCATATCTGTAGCTGAGGGAAAGCATCTACTGGAAGGTCGTGGTTTAATTGTTGCCACTCTTGAGTCCACAGCTGCATTGTCTGGAATTCTTGATGGCTTGGAAACTGGTACTATTTCATCAACTTTATCTGTAACACAGAAGTATTTGCTAAAATAAATCTAATTTGTTCAAAGACTGAAATATCTAAATATTGCAATGTAAAATAAAAAGTTTAACTTCTTAAAGATGCAAATAAAAAAGGGATTTTGGCAGTTTAACAAGGCAATGTTTGAGCATTATAAGTCGTGCAAGCCGAGCACTTTTATTGCTGCTGCGTAACATGCATGCTTTAGTTTTAAGCCTGCATGCATTTAATGTTTACTTAGTGTGACTTGAAAAACAATCCTCTTCTTCAAACCTTCAAAATGTGAAGGGAAAATATCTATATAGAAATGGAAAGAAAACCTTTAGAAATAGTACACCTGGAGAGCACTGTTTCACACAGTAGTCGCTAGACGTGATATTTTAGACAATAAAAAGTATTTTAAAAGTGCTCTTTATACTATTACTTTCATCTTGATGCCAGGCAATTAGACAAAACTATCTAGCACTGCTCTATCAGCACTTCGTTTTAGTATCTTAAATATGGAAGTGTTTCATAACTTCATTTTTTCTGACTTCTAAATATTATTTAAGTACTTTATTTCTGGGCCAATAAAGCAAAATTCATACCCACATTAGAACTTGTACAGAAGCTCAATAATTTATCAGGGCTGATTCTCATCACCAAGTTGCTAGTAATGAACAATTTTCTTTCAGCCTGGAGTATAATATCCCTTTATCTGTCAGTGAGGAAATGCTCATGGACAACTTCCATCATGGACTCTGTTCTAGTGTGCACAGTATCTTCAAAGAACATACTGAACGATGGCTAACAAACTGTGTTTTGAGATCATAATGGAAGTCATGGTATGACCACTTCAGTATGGGAAAAAGTAGGAAACCTCATCTGGGCTGGAGACAAGAAAAGAAAGCAGCCCATCATGGACAAAATTGTGGTGAGAATTGGCCCTCCATATTACATTCACGGAAGAAGCCAACAACACTAATTATATCTGCAAACTTTGTAGCTCCGTGCAGTATAGGGCAAACCTAACTACAGGCACAAACCAAAATAGATGCTACTACTTTTGAGTATTATTCTTTTTTAAGGCGCAAAGAAACTTTCAGATAAAATGTTAGTCTGCAACTAGATCACAGTATTACAATTGTTCATTACCATTCTCTTCGTATTAATGCTGAAAGCGAGGCAGTTTACTCATCTATAATCACACATCAATTTAGTCTCTGCGCAATCTGTGCTATAATAAATAGTGCTTTATACTTTCTTTGCCACACCTTCAGTATCAACATTTAGAACATGCAATCAGATTAAATAAATGCACTGTCTTAAAAAAAAGAATCTAAAGTTTCATTAAAAACCACTAATGAATCATCTTTTCTATCCATAGGGATCTGGATACAAAGCATAAATGCATACACAAAAAGCTGTATAACAGATGGAAACAACTCCATCCTATTTTTCTTATTTTTGACAACTGCATCTTAAAGACATCATACTTCCCGTTAACTTTCCTAGAATTACGTATAGCATAACTGCATTGCTAATTGCTTTAGGAAAAAAGAAAAAGAAAAACTGGTTCATTGATTATCAACTAAATACAGCCACCTTACTTTTCTACAGGTAATTCCACCCATGCAGAGAGTTGGAATTAGAGAATGATTAGAGCTACTCACTGGTAAAGAGCATATGCAGTCTCTAAGGGTCTGGCTTAGAATGGGAGAGCGGCAAAAGGAAATGGCTTTTAATGTAGCACATTAGATAAATGGAGAGATGCGTCGTGATCCAGGGCCCCACGCATTCTGGCCATGAACGCGAGGGTCCCCTGCAGGTGTGGGTTTCTTTCAATTCACTTCAGTGGAAGGGGCAGAGCTCTCTGAACTCAAGACCAGAGATGTCCCCACCACTGAACTGAGGAGAGAAAATCTTGTAGCTGGGTGAGTTTCTGTGTGTGCATCAGAGCCTCTCTGTCCACAAGGGATAGCTGGATCAGGGCAATGGTGTTTATAGAGGAGGAATCACAGTTAACTTCTCTAGATGAAAAGAAAACTACCCTGGAAAAGGAGATTGTTTTAGTCATTTAGAAGCTCTAGGTCAGCTGCTGATGTTATGACATTGAACAATATGACTGTAAAGATTATTAGTAAATATGTTTCCTGTATTCTAAATTTTGTGTTTGGCTTAAACAAAATCAAAATGATACAATAGGTTTGTACTCCATTTAGCAGCAATCCCCAAACATACTTTATTAAAACTATAACTGAGCCTTTGCAGTAAAACATAAAACCTGCTGGTTTAATCTTGGACATTTGGGTATGCTGGTGTATTCACCAAGAACAGCCAAGAGAGAAGATTTCGTATTAAGCCTCTCCAGCCCCGTAAGTGATCCTACAAAAACTGTCTGGGATCCACTAAGACAGAGTTTGAAGATGGGAAGTATTTGTTACTCAGTGTCTGTAGATTATATAAAATTGCACATAAAAACTCAGCACTCTTATAACTGAACAGACACACATAACCCATACACTAACCGGACAATGAAAACTACAGGGAAAGAATAAAGAGGCTTTGAAAGACACTTGAAAAAGCATGGAAATAGCCACTTTGAAAATGATAAAAACCATGCATACCTTCAGCTACTGGACTTGCAAAGACAATACTGAGCACTGGATCTGACTACTGAATCAGTTTGCAAGTATTCTCTAATAATCTGATGTTGTGGGAAGCTCTATTTTTTGTTGATCTTATAGCTTTATCCTTGGCAGCTCATTTCTCCTTGCCCTACTCCCACTCAAATTGTAGATATTGCGCCTCTTTCCAATCACAGACAAGAATAGTCGAAGCAAATTGGAATAAGAATTGGAAGTAAGGTTCTATATGTGACTACAAAGAAAGAAGGGATACCTCAATTCCGCAGACATTTTAACAGCAGTTAAAATCTGACAGCATTGCTAGATGGCTTTAGGCTTGCAATTTTGTGCTATTTAAAAAAATTGGCATACTGAAGTAATACAAGGGGTGTAGAAAATCCAAATACACTCAATGTATTAAATTTAGGAAAGAATTCCAGCCTTTCCAGCAAGTTATATTTGATTTGTCTGAAGTTAAGAATAGTTACAAATTACAGCAGCATTTTGACAGATTCTGCAGTTCTTGACAAATTCTTAAAATCCTTACAACCCGCGCTCCCCAGTCCCCCCATACTTCTAGAATGATATACTGCAAATAAAAACAGTTCATTATATGGCACAGCTAGACTGGATGTAACAGTCCTACAGGTATTTGTTCAACACAATGCCTTTCCTTTTTCAAACATACTAAAAGGTATGAGGGAAAAAAGATACTGAGGGCTGATTCTCAAAGAGCTGTGTAACTTGTTTCTGTGCAGGAGTTTAAAAACAATATTAGAAACTTAACAAAGGCTGTCAATTCGGACTTGTTTGTCACACTTGCTAGTTGACATTTCCCCTTGATTTTAATGCTATGCAGTTTTGTAAAAGGTGTATTCTTGCATCAGTGAGAATGACTCTTACATGCTTCAATTTGAAACGCATTTATTTACAAAGGTATCTGTAACATGTTAAATAAACAAACAAACAAAAAATAAAAACAGGCACAGATGGGGCGCAAGTGGTATTACAGGTGTGGATAGGGATAAGTGACACTGGAAATTCCATCCCATTTAAGCCTGACAAGATTCCACAGCATTTCCATTCTGGTAAGAGACAGCGGACTGTTGTGGAATTTTTTTTCCAATTCCAGAAATATTTTGTGCATTTGGGGAGAGGGGTGCCATCATTTGTGCAAATTGGAATTTAAGCACACAGGGGTGTTGAGATTTCCCCAAAGGGTGTCTCAAAAAAAGGTTTTCTTGCTCAACTATGCATGAGTGCAGTTCTGCCTGTCCTCTATGTAATCCCACAGAGGCATGGATCCCTCTTGTAAATATTCCTTTCGCTTCATTCGCACCATACACTCCTTTGTTTAGTCCAACAGAGCCATATTCTGCGCTTGTCAAATAAACTGTCAGTTCCCGCTTTCCATCTCACTTGGTTTGTGAAGGGAGAAAAGTAGAAGGGAAAAATCAGCAAATTCTTTGGCGAGTATGGAATAGGGCTCTATCAGGCTAAATAAATTAGTGTGCAGAAATGATGAAACTGACCAGGAAATTTACAAGAGGAGAATATGCCTCTTGTACAGAAATTTTTACAGTGATATACAGAGAAGAGGCAGGCTTGTGATCTTGTGCACTTGTGTGAAGATGCCCAATTAAAAATAATTTTGAAATTACAGTAACATTTACACAAATTTCAAGATCCCCCCACCAGACTTGCACAAACCGCTGCTATTAAAAATGGAATCCACATGTTGGCTCAATTTGCCACAGATCAAGTCGATGCCAGTGGGGGAAATGGAACAAAATCCACAGGGCTGAACCAGAAAAATCCATCATGTTTTCACTCCCCAAATGGAATTCTCATACATCCCTAGGTGTGAGAGCTGACACCTGAAATACAGGGTGCATTTGAGCATATAGTTAAGATAGCCCACCCACAGAAGCATTCTTAATCAGAGTACATCTAGATCTAGTTTGTGTCAGGACAAATATTTTGAATCCAACGTTGCGCCTGCAAAGTGCCTGCCTCAGGGGTTAGCCCATACCAGCTGCATCTCATCATTAGCCCAATCATTTAGCAAAAAGCAGCCACAAGCAAATGTTTCACTAAGGAGCACAATATGGCTGGTTTGTACTGCAGCAAAATGCTTCCTCCTCCTATTTATCTTCAGTCTCAGAGAATACGGGTTGCTGTGACAGTCCATAGAAAGTTTAGCTATATCCACCAGGTTGGATTAGTTATGGGTTTGACAAATATGCTGTTGTGACTCTTCAGGAAAGTTAGTTTAAAACTGGAACGGGACAGCAGTAACTACTCTGTGCTTGTAATAATGGTAGCAGCCACTGCCTAGTTTTCTAGTGAAATAGGATCCTCAAACAATAATCTAGGACCCATTCTGTACTCCTCACATGCATAGAGATGATTTTGAGTCCACTGTGTTAACAGTCTGGAAGCAGCAATAGCTCCACCCCTGCACCTGCAATGCGCCGACAGCCCGGTGTGCTGTATTCACCCTGGTTCTATTCAGACCATTCTAGCACCAGTAAATGAAGTGGCCTAAAAGAAAAGGCAATTCTGTACTATCAATGCATACACATTTGTGATGCAAAGCTAGCTTTCAGACATTGTGGCACAGTACCCAACAGCATGTCATGACTCTTAAATTCTGAGGAGGTCTGGCTACTAGGAAGAGCATGGCTTTGGCTTGCATCGTTAATATTTATGGTATTATTTGAATTAGTTTAACCTACAAATAATATTTCTTTATTGTAAGAACTGATCAAGGTACAAAAATACATTGCTATTTTCTGTCTCTAAATCTCCAAACTCTCTTCGCAGCAGAACTAAGTTACCCACCAAGACCCAACAAGAAAGGAGCTTTTGAAAGTAGCATTCCTGTGCCTAGATAGATCTGCTGGCACAGTTTTATCCAAGTCACAAATGCTGCGAAAGCACCCTGGCATGTTGCATTTACGCAACCCAGCCAAGATAGGTTGGTTATTACCACACAATGGGCTAGAGACTAATCTAGTCAGACCCACAGAGGATAAGAATTATCATGATCCAAAAGGCACTTACAGGCTAACCCCAACACCTCAGGCCAGCATGCCAGAAACACCAGGCAGAGACTAATTGAACACAATTTCTGAGGCGAATATTGCCAAGACCCACATACTTACCAAGAACTTCAGTATGCTTGCTCAGAGGGAATGAGGGGAAGGGGGGGAATAATGGAAAAAGAAAACTCAAAAAACAGCTGTGTCCAGAAATGATTTGTATTTGTAAGAAAAGCAATGAATGTCTGGCACAGTGTAAAAAAAATGCTCTCATGAAGCTAAAGTGAAAGAACAGAAGCAAATGTTCTTCAAATACCAGCAGCACACATTGTTAACAATGCAAATATAAACTACAAAATGTTAGACTAATCTAGTCAGCCAGAATACAATGTTAGCCAAATGTAGAAATGGTCAAGTTCTGCCATTCATGGCTTTATGGCTACGAATTAAAAGGACAGGCACATTAAAAAAAACCCTTAAAAATACTATCACAACTGTGATAATTTATTTCTTCTTCCCTCCCCCTTTTGCCTGACGCATGGGCATGGGCAATGAGGCCCTCTCTGTTATGGCTCTCTGCATTCGGCCACTGCGACGAGGCACTGTGGCTTGTGGTGTTTCTTGAGAGTCATTAATCCCTTCATCCCCTGGTAAGTATCCAGTGGGCATTGCCACTGCATCCTCACCAGTCCATGTTGAGGCACTGGTTAACTCAACACGAGGGGTGGCTCTTTGGGAGATACGTGTTTCAAGGACCTGTGTCCTTGGCTGCTTGAGGAAAGCTAAAATCTCAGACAGGTAGTTATGGATGGCTCTTGTGGAGGTTGCCACAATGCCTAGCTGCAACTCCATTCGGCCCATGGACTGTGACATGAGACCCATGGACTGTGCATGCTCCCTCTTTATGTTTTCCAGCAGCTGCACAATCCTACTGTTGGTTTCCATCAATAACCTCTCCCCTTCTGTCAACTGAGTTTGCCCCCTCCAAC
The DNA here is from genome assembly GCF_004798865.1 of Varanus komodoensis. Lineage (NCBI taxonomy): Eukaryota > Metazoa > Chordata > Lepidosauria > Squamata > Varanidae > Varanus > Varanus komodoensis. Next base: position 2,415,979 of record NW_025335761.1, read on the forward strand.
CCCGATCTCTAGGGACAGGTTGAACACCGTGGTGCTCTTCGTTCATTTCATTTCCCTCCTCAGGAGAGTCACTTTCATACTGGGGAGTTCTACTGAGAGACTGATTGCCAGGAGATTGTATGTCCATTGCACACTGTGAAGTCCGCTCTGGTGTTGGAAATCCCTCAAAATCTTCCCCAACATTGCTGTGTGTTTCAGATGATGACAATGGCCATGGCCAACTCTCCGTAGTTCTGGCTGGTGAATCTTCATCAGAAGCTGGCACTGAGGATTCTTGCTCTTCTGCAGGTGTGGATGGTGAACTTCCTCTCTGGTGCCTGGGTTGCCCCGAAGATCCAGGAACCTCCCCATCTTGCTCCCCAGTGACATCTGGCAATCAAATAGAGGAGCAACAACCACTGTATCTGAGGCCAGGAAGATGGAGGAATCTACATACATTGGACAACACACAGAAAGAAGCCAGTTGGGAAACCAGTGTGTTTGTGTTTGGGCAAACAGTAGGGCGGACTAAAATTTAGAGATTGAAAAGTGGAGGAGCCGGTTGTAGTTATTGATACTTTATATAACGCAAACTGTCCTGCACCCATAACACATACAACTATCCTGGATCCCAAGGCACAACTTTCAATACACCTTATTGTGATTGTGACATAAATGCCTGTGAACCTATCAAAAAGCTCACCTATGTATTGTAGTGATGTCACAGTCAGAAATCTCTGTGATGAACTTTGGGTCAATTGTCCAAGCGACCTGAGCTTCCTGTGGTGTCAGATCTGCTCCACCACTGGCTTGTGTGGCAGCCCTTGAAGCACTGGTTGCTATCTTCTCTTTTGTCCGGCGTTTCATCTCACCCCTAAACCCCTTTCAGAACTAGTGCCACATAGTCAGTGTGACAGTCAATCAAATTTATCCTGTGAACAATGTCTCTTAGGTCTTACATGTACTATATACATTCATTTCCTTGCTATTTCTAAATCGAAGGTAATTATACACAAGGGCATTGTTCACCAGGATGATTTCTGTTTGAAGATAATATTTGCCTTGTGCTTTCCTACTGACTTCCTGCTCACTTTCATAAGGGAAATATAAGCACATGTTTTCCCATGTATGTATGCTTACAAAGAAATATTAAGTCTTGCACAGGGGCGTTTAGTCATGTATGTGATTTAGACGTACATCTACACTAAGCAAATATATCCCTGAACATGATTATATATTGCATGCATTTTTAATTAGATTGCCATGTTCTGCACTTCTGTATCTTATGTGATGAATGAGAAAACATTCTATGTGGGAAAAATAAAATAAGCCTTCTGCCTCTGGGACAATTTAGACATTTATTCTGATATGTCCACTGGAATGATCATAATAACCACTGCTTCAGGATAGTATATTCCCCACTCTCAAGCAAGAGTTGAACGTTAATAGCATTATCTTCATTAAATAGAACATCTAAACAACAGTAACTACTTCTGATCATTCCTGGTGAACTGATTGCTCTGTGTAGTTGGTGCTAGGTAATTAGCACTCACATTACATAATATCAAACATTTGTATTTTGTTGGGTGTAACTCCTGCTCATTGACACACACCACATGCTGCTCTTATGAACTTCTTTTGGAATTGGGCATTTGCACGAGAGGGGCATGGGTGTATGAATGTGTTATATTAGAAATACAGTGTTCTTGTATTAAATGTTCCTTGAGATAATCTCTCCTATTTTAGGGCAGGAAGAGGAATATCAAGGGTGATTCCTAGAGATAACCATGGTCTTTTTCACCACCTCAGATCTGGAAACTTCTAGCCATATACTCTAAAGTTCATTGTACATAACACGATTCAATATAGCTGAGTATTTATCTCAATAATAATAGCAGTAGTAGTAATAATGATAATGCTATTAGCACTAATTATTTCTTTGTCTAGTGAGTCAAGTATTCACATTCAAAGTATTCATGTTCTGTATGTGTTGGGTAAGACTGTCCAGTTGCATGTTTATGGAAGGTGAGGATGAAGTTGTGTTTATATAAGATGTATGAGATTCTTATGAAAATGGAAGTGGGGACAGTGGCATGCAAGCCTTGAATCTTCCACTGCATGGATATTTTGAAAAGGGACTTCATGAAGTAATTTCAGTGTAATACCTGCTGCTTTTGCATTTTTATTCCCACCTTTGCTCCACCAGCATAGCAATAGCTATGACCGGTGAGTCAAATATTCCTTAGACAAAGCTACATTGTAGGACCACAGCATTCATTTTTCAAAATTCTCTGCCAGGGAACGCATATACAGCTGGGAATGTTTTTGAACACCTGTGCAAATATCATATCCATGATTCTGACTGGAATTTTGAGCAAGGATGGCCAACCAATGGCTCCTGAGAAAGATGTGGCCCAACATATAATTTTCTCTGCACAACTTCCATTGGCCTATCGAATTAATTAAGTTGCTGTATATTATCTATAAATGGAACTTTAAAATAGTTGTATGAGAGGCTTTCCATACCTTTAAATCAGCCCTCTCATAGTTCTGAATATAACACCCCAAGTCATGCTTCAGCGCATATGCAACCTAACTATGAAGTACTTTCTGTTAGGCTGCACTGAATATAGGGCCTGACTAGTTGTGACAGGGTTAGACTGGACATCAAAATATATTTCTGAACCCTTGGAAGAGTATATGAAAAAAAGAGTGGCCTCTTACAATATACAAGTTGGCCATCTCTGTTTAAGAAATAGCACTTTATTGTTAGTATGTAATTGGTCGAATGAATTCAGACAGATTCATATTTGAAATTTTCTTTCATTGAACATTTAAAATGGAACCAACCCAGTATAAAAACAGCAGAACTCATAAAATAATCTAAAAGAATAAAGCCTATCCTCCCCCAGTTGATTTTTGAGTAAAGGAATTTTGATTACACAAGTAACGTTATAGTTCAGGAGTGTTTGTTATTTATGCTTATGGTTCATCTGCCAGTTGCTTGTGAATCCAATTTCACAAACTTAAAATAAATGCTTATTGCTCAGAAGTACCATTAATTTTTGGCTGTCATCTCTTCTAGTTAGTCTCCTAATCAGAGAAAAAGCACAGTATTATATGGCATTGGTGGCCAATTACACAAATAACAAACAGGGAAAACAATTTATAAACAGTCAATGGACTTAACTTCTGACACTACTATTGAATACTTGTGAATCATGAATACATTCAAAGATGCTAGAATGATTTGTTAAACTGGCTATTAACAAAGAAGGGGATAAATCAAGAGGTAACATTAACAGTAACAAAGAGTTCAAGCATCTCCAATAACTAGGATTTGCAGTCTTTATTTAATATTAATATGGGGTGCAGAGAACAAAAATAGTATTGTAGGCATGACCTTAAGGTGATTTTCATTCAATGCAGAGTGGTTGTGGCAAGTTTACATCACTGGTGGATATCACTGTGTTGAATGCATCAGGCTCTGTTTGAGAGATCCTTGTCTTGCTGTCTACAAGCTGGCCTGATAAAATTCAGGACTTGAACTGGTTAAGATGATGGCACCAGCCACTATGTTGGTGGTGTGGCAGAATGGAGGCAATGGAAGTTTGGTGGGCCTACAAACTGTGCTGATCAATAGCAGGACTGGATGATCCTTAGAAAGATTTACATCAGTTGAACTCGCCTGAATTAGGTGCTTCAATCTCACATTCTTGGCTGCTCTTCACCAGGGACATAAAGCAAGGCACATTCCCAAGGAACCAAATTCTATCTCTCTATCATGCTAATTGACCTAAATATTTCTCTTCCTCAGATTAGGTTTCATTACAAAGACATGAACAATAACTTGAGACTAGACTCAGTGGAATGTGAAAAGCAAAGGCAATATTATGGAAAAGCTACTCATGTACAGATACAATACTATTGATCTCTTAATCATGGTTAAGAGATGGGGAACAAGCTGTGGGCACACGAGATCTCTCATACTTACTTTAATCAGTTTATGCATGATTTAGTACAGAGTTTTGAATCTCTTTCAGCCCAAAAGTTGAATCTCATATACTAGCGGTAGGTGCAGCAAAAGGGACAAAGCCAAAGAGAAAAGTGAAAATACCAACAGCAGCAGCATATTTTTAGCTTAAAGCTCTTACTGCCAATATATATGCCCTAGAAGAAGCATTTCAACCTTTTCAGAATGGGGGAAATCACATAAAATCTGGAAAACCACCAAATAATCAGTGGTTGGGCAAAACAGGCTGCGAAGGGATGTGTGTGGTTATCTGGGAAACCATGGGGAGTTGGAAGACCAGATTTAGCCCCCTGGCCTGAGGTTTTGCACCCCTAGTTTAGTATAACATTTCAACAGATGTCTAACCATGATTAATGCCAAAGAGCTTCCATCTTAATGAGAGTTCCAAATCCTGATAAATTGGAACTAGAGTTAAGCTAATAACCATGTTTAGTTCACAGTATCATCATCATCACCATCATTATCAACATCATCATCAGTTCACTTTCTATAGGAAAGCAGATGTACTATACAAAACCACACTGATACATTAACAAACAAAACATAACATGCTAAAATGAATTAAAAGAGTAAACAGTAGAAGCAAGCCAAGCCAAGCCAGATGTAATGCTAAAATATGGTTAAAATTGACACAGGGAAATGCGGGAGATAATCATACCTGAGACAAAAGGAGAGCGAAGACAGTGTATGGGTCCATGGCTAACAGCTACTCTTTTAACCATGATTAAGAGATCAACAGCATTATGTCTGCACTCTGCCTCAGATTCTATCACCTTGACTTGTTAGTTTTCTTAACTGATCAATATATTTTCCAACAACTGCTAACTCAATAGATGGTTTCCAGCACTATAACAATGAGTTCTAGGGTATCCAGATTCATGGCCTCCTCCTAAATTTCTTAGTTTTATTATGTTCTGAACTATCTTTCAGAGATCTCAAACAGAAAGATATATATGAAGACAGATGGGGAAAGAGAAAGGACTGTACCAAGGATCTGGTAATTTTGGATCCACTGCTCTTTTAGCTTTTCCACCTATAATGTTAATTGTGTTTTGAATTAAACACAAAAAAATCCAGACAGTATAATTAGGGTCTTTGTTTTTCTAATGGCGTTACTTTATTTGACCACAAGTGGACTCTTAAAATGCTCTAATGCAGTGGCCATGTTAGACTCTCCAGTCCCTCTCCTCTCTGTGATCGGATGTCTCCATTTCTGTGACGAAGTAAGCAACTGGTTATACACCTGAGTATATTGTTCTGACACCTTCATGTGCATGATGCTTTGCTGATGTGGGGAGCTGCATCAAAAGCTGTAACTTCTTCTGGTGAGCAGAGTGACAGGCTTGACATATCTTTTATGCATGTGTTCATTATTCGCAGTTTGCCATTCCCTGCCCTGCAGAGTAAGCTGTCTGTTCTGGGCAGGATGTCTGTCAAATGTTGCCAGAAGTCAGGACTACACCAGCTCCATAGATGCATGGGTAGGATCATGGTGTTGGAGTACTGCTGGCTCCTTGCATCACGGAAGTCACTGTGACACACATAGGGTTATTGTGCTTCAGGTCTTTCAGTAAATGCAGGATAGAATCTACTGTTTATTTTGGTTTAAAGTCCACAGAAAAACAACAAGGACAACCTAGCAGTGGAAAATCTATGGAAAAAGCACAGACTACAGCATGTTTTTATAATAATCAGAGGTTTTAGCTAGAAGGAAAATAGTTTGATTCACTGAGAATACTTGACTCATATGCTCATCTTGAGTCTTACCTGCTGCTTGTATTGGCAGCGGATCTCTCCCCCATGAACTGCTGCTCTGAAAGAGTCCCTCCTTTTGAGATCCCACAAGACTTTTCATCTCCACTATTGGATTGCTTTCTTTTCCTTATATATTCTTTTCTTTCCCCCCATATGAACAGCAGGATTGGAGGAATAGGAATGATCTTCTTGCCGTGAGATACATGGAGAGTTCTTTGGGCACAGTAAATGCAGCTAGCAATGCAACAGCTGTAGAAGCAAATGAGGAATTTCTTGGAGCCTTGAATTGTTCCTCTGCATTTGGACCCATGTGTGCATCATGGCCCTTCTTCTTATACTATTCAAGCTGCTTGAAATATGATGAATGTTTCTGAATACCTAAGACAGATACAGATAATACTTTGCCAAGCACAATACATTACAGAAAACTGGGTGCAATATGCATTGCACCTTCATACTGCAGCCACACAGTTTACTTGTCTAATAGACTATACATAATTGGGGACAATTCAAGGCAATATTGTTTGACTGCATGTTGATCCTTTGCAAATACAGCAGGATGTCATTTAGAAGTTAAGCTTGTAAAGGGATCTAGCAAATGTTTATTTTTCCCACTGACACACATTAAGGCTGACAACCTTGTGATGAGAAAACAAGTGATGCAACATTCAGTTTCCAGACCCCACGTCTCATGGCAGTGTAAGATTATGACACCCAATTCCCCACAATTGTTATTACAATTGAAGAGTACTTCCTACTTCTTCACAAGTAAAAATCTAAGCAAACTCAGGAAATACCAAATGTTATCTAGAATGTGCCTGGATTAATCTAATGTAAAAACACACACACAGTAAAATAGCACTGCCCTTTATAACTGCTTTTAAGTACACATTTAATACTGATTTGCAGATTCCGTGGATACTTCGGTCCCTATGACTTTTAACAACACTGTCATTATTCTCTTTTTTCTGACAGACATTCAATTGCAAAACAGTATGCAGGAGCAAATCCACCTCAGAAGAACCAGGCCATCTCAGAAGAGTAGAAGTAAATGAAATTTACTATTTCACTTTTTCTCACATCTTAATGTTTTAAAAAATCAAGTTTTTTCCAGTCTCTTTTATGGAGAATTGTTCAAATTTTAGTAACTTCTTCTGGAAATACAAATTAAATTCTTACCTAGCCATATGCACTAAATCCAATAAATGCAGCTATTTCCAGTGCAGAGTGGAATGTGTTGTACCTGCCTGCCAAAAAACAAGGAGTCTCTCCTTAAAAAGTAATGGCCAACTAAACTTGCACAAACCACAAACATGGCTGCTCACACAATAAATTAAATATAGATTCGATAGAGAGTTCTATCAGTTTTACTTTCTCCCACATTTGATTTCTATAAATCTTGAGTACTTTCCTTTCCATTGAGAAAAAAGTAATGTGTGAATTTTGCTAAGTTCTTACCAAGAAACAAATAGAACAAAATTCTCCTCAATCCTTACTCAACAGATTAAGTAGGGAGGAGGGAATGACACTGAAAAAGAAGAGGGCACAGGTTACATGATAAAGGAAAAGCAGCCTGTCCCAACCAGTTAAGCATTTTCAAATACTATTGATTTCAACAAAGGATACATAGCCTAATCTTATGCATGTTTACGGGATACATCCCCAATGAGTTTAACAGAGCTTATTCCTAGGGAAGTGTGTACAAAATTGCAAATTCATGTATAACCTTAAGAATTAGGGATATTGCTAGGCCTCACCTGAACCTATTTCCTCCAGCACTAGATCCATTTCCAAGAGCCCTGGGCATACGCTGTTGCCATTGTGCTTCTTGCTAGGGAGGCTGAGCAGTGAAGGGTTAACTCTCCCTTCTCCATGCACTTGAACACCCTCTTTAAAAACTTCTCTGCATAGTAATTAAACAAAGCAAAAGTCTTTTCCCTTAATTAGGGATGATATGAGGCAGGTACAAATTTACTAAAGAATTTGTACTAACTTTACTAAGGAATTTGAGATTATTTGGGTGAGAAATGAATTGGCTGGCTTCACCTCCTGTGAAATTTAAATAAATCCATATAATTATTTCTAAATTTTCATAGAAATATATCAGCATATGCAGATTTGTATCCTGTGGAACTGAACCCTAAATCTTTTAAGTTCCTAGGACATAAGTTGTTTTATTTTGGCTGCTGTACCATAACATATGTACGATATTTTAAATTTATTATTTTAATATTATCAACATGTTAATAATTATTCATGAAGGAATAATAAACTCAAAATATCTTCTATCATTTTTTTTAGCAATTTGAAAAGGCTAATAATCATAATAAGGCTTCATGATTAGCACAAAAAATAGACACAGCATTGAGACTAGTATTTTTACTCTGGGACATATATGGCTAGGATCAAAAGAAACCTATGTTGGGGTGGAGATGCTTCCATACATATGGCTATTTTTTTGGCTCACAGCTGCAGCCTTTCAGACTATGTTTTATGCTGCACTGTAGAATTTCCAAGCACTGTAACAGACTTTACAGGGGGACAGAGTGGGCTGCTGTGAGGGAAGGAAACCTTAACAACCAGTGTGGTGTAGTGGTTAAGAACATGGGACCTGGACTCAGGCATCTGGGTTCTAGTCCCCACTCAGTCATGGAGACAACTGAAGGACTATGGGTCAGTCACAGACTCTCAGCCCAACCTACCCCACAGGGTTGTTATTGTTGTGGGAATAAGATTGAGAGGAAGAGGAGAATTAGGGTTATAAGGTGCCTTGAATTCCTTGAAAGGAAGAAGGCAGTCTACAAACAGAACAAACAACTTCCCTGATGCACATAGGAAACAATCTAGCAGTTCCTTGAGTCTTAGCCTACATATATTAATCCAACCAAGTAGAACAGTTTGGGACCCAAAACCTGTTATTCACTAACTAACTAACTAACTAACTAACTAACTAAATAAATAAATAAATAAATAAATAAATTGATGCAGACTATATAGTAAAGCAAATTATTAACACCCAATGCAAATAAGAGCCAGATGAAAATGCAATCACTTCAACCTGAAATCAACATTCTTAAGTGCATAAAGCATTAATAAGTTTATTTGAAGTCGCTGTTTTTCCTGTCCAATATATGCCTAATCCAAGACTCTCCCAGAATTGTATACAGTAGCATGCACACAGACACACCATTAGTTTTAAATCAAATTGGGGTGCGCAAATTAAGGCAATTTCTTAATGCTAAATAGGAATATAAGACATAAACAATTCTTAAACATATGGCTGACATTAAGTTGTAGTTAACAAAATCAGAACAGGCACTTTAAAGCCAATTTCATCCAATATGGTTCCAATGATTAATTAAAAGAATGAAATATGAACAAAACCATGTGTTTAATCGTAGATGGATAATGCCTTTTCTGTTAATTACAGTTACTTATCACAAATAGCCACTCATACTATTTTAGGTTTCTAGCTAATTTACCTAACATCTGTATATTTGTTAAGTTGCCTAAAAAGATGGTAATAAAAATATTATTCTTTTATAAGATCCTAGTCACAGATATCTTTCATATATGTATTTTATAACTTAAGATGCTTAACTTAGATTCGTCTAAGTTAGAATTTAGATTCTGTTTGTAGAAATTCTGTTCCTAACGTTAAACATTTAGAATCAAGATAACATGTAAACATGGAATGAAACACAATGGCTTAAATTCAGAAATTGCAACGGACCATTTCTATAAAACTTCATTTATGGTTGATGAATTGTTTGAAAAACAGAAACCATGGCTTGCACTATGTTTGCAAATCATGGCTTGTACAATTATAATTTCTCATGATGAGTCAATTGACAAACAGTAGTTACAAATGTCAGTCTGTCTCAATAGAAAGGAACTAATGAAACAATCTTAAGCCATGTTTTGCATCTATGCTTTAGAGGTCAAGCTGTAGTATGGATTCATCTATGCTGTATTTAAAACATGTACTGGCATGTCTAAATGAAGCCAACCTGTAGGTCACATAAAATCTAGAATAGTGTTGTAAATTATGCAATCATAAAGCCCAGCATAAATAGATGACAATTTCAGATTGCAGAAGAGGTAATCTAAATTATCTTCTTTTTCAGATAATTGGAAAGAAAAGTATAGATCCCTTGGCAGATCGCAAATCAGACTGTCACTGTACAGAACATAAAATATTATACTAAAAACCAGTACAAAAGTGGCTACCATCTTAACCTCTGTAAACATCACATGAGACATTACTTGGTTGTGTCTGGCAACTACTGTGCAGGCTCTAATAACCTAGTTTCACCCTCATGAAATATATTTACATATCCTTAAATATCATACCATCAGAAAGCAGAGACTGATGAAATTCTTTTGGGCACGTCGAAAGCATACAGGTGCCATTTTCTTAATTTAAAAAAGCTTAAGACTTAGGGCAACACCAATGCCTCACAGAATGATTTAATGTTCATTTGCATTAAATCCAGAGGTACCATCTACTCCTTTGCTGGCCAAACCACAGTTTGCCCAATATTTGCTAATATTTCCTCCTGTTTCTACTCTACTGGAAAATTGCATGACCATGCTGTCTTGCAATATCACTTTTACTATTTGACACGTGGTTTGACATATTTAAAGATGACCAAAGGAAACTTGATAACAAATTAGTCAACTGCATGGAAAAAATAAAGCCTGTTAAGAACAGTAAGATCATGGTAACATTATTCTTACATAACACTAGACTATACCTTATTTAATACATACAATATTGATCCAGATTTTGAAAGGCAGATGAAAAAAGTGAGATGCGTGAATCAGAGGTGTCATATGTTTGTAGTGTTATAATGTATTTTACAGTGTAGACAAAACCATTTTATAATTACAGTATTTCTGTTTCAGACGCTTTCTGTTCTGAACACAACGTGAGTTTAACAAAATGATAAGCGACAATTAAGTATGCTGGATTTAACATAGCACTGGAGGAAACTGAGTGTATACATGGGCAGTCATTTTGCAAACAACACAGGAAGTTAAATTTGTAATCCACAATACCTGAACTAACTTATAGCATCAAGCAAAGGAAATAAAAACAAACAACAGGATGCCTGTATGTGTTTATTTTACAATTTTCATCAGAAATGAACATGGAATTACTAACAAGAGAAAAATAATGTGAAGTAGTAGGAAAAAGGTGTATTTTATTCTTTTTTTAAAGATAGGAGAGAATGCTGTCCATATCCCTGGTACCTGAAAGGCATGTATATTGAAGTGAATGGCATAGCAACAGCTACACCAAATTGTACCATGGTACCTGAAAAAGAGAGAGAGAAAATGCTGAAAATGCATTACACAGGCAATCTGTACATGCTGAAAATCTTAATGACATAACACATCCATTGTGAAAACTCAGTTACTACTTTTTGAGCAAGATGCCCGCAAAGGTTCTTGCTCAAAAATGCTAAACACAATGGCCACAAAATTATGATTCTGTTGAGCACTTACGATTCAATTGTTCTATTTTCTCTGCAATGCTTCTTCACTGGGATAGCAAAATCACCCAAAATTATTTTTCTGTAGTGAAGAAAGACAACTAAGTACTTCACTTGGGGGTGATGCATAGCTTCTTATAATAATATGAATATTTGGTGCATAATAGCAATAACAATGCCAACATTGAAGCTTTAAAAGCCCATGGTTATCTACTACTGCTCACATTTTCATAAATTTCTTCCCTGAATGTTGTTATTTCAGTTACTCAGCACCTGAATTGATTATCTCTTTAAGAAGGAGTTGGTAATTCTAAGAATTCTCAGAAAGTACTGAACAAATTTGAAAATTTATCTCTTGTATTCTTGTAATCTGATTTTTTACTAAAGCCATATCAAAATGACTTTACTTCACTGGGATTAAATACATCTGTAGACAAAGATATAGAGATATATAAACCTTAGGTAAAGAAACATAGGGCAGTGACCTCTACTACATCTCCATCAGACCTTCAAAGTGCACAGCTGAAACGTTTTACTCCTAACTGAAAGATTATCATTTTTGTCACCAGTTAACACTTACACAAATATCCTTCAGAGGTTCCATGTTAAAATCTGCAGCTTCAGGAATATATATCGATATCTTCTATGACAAGGTATCTGATAGCTTGAAACTTCTGTCCAAATCTTCTTCCAAAATTATCCACAGATTTGAAGGAACGAGCGCTACATTGCTGGTGCTGTATTTCTTTTCATGTTAATTCTGATGTGCAAGCACTGTGATTTATTCCATCGTGTTAAGTAACCAGAACTGTATTGTGCACCCTTTTCATATTTGAGGCCACATTTTAGTCCCAGTTATGTTTGAATTTCTATACAGCATTTACTCTATATCTTCATAGTTTCAAATGCCACTATTTCATACTTTTCCTGAAAAAATTGACATTATAAATGTAATGGACTATAAATATTACTCTTTCAAATGTCACTAAGCCACACTTTTCTATCAAAATATGCTAGCAGTAAGCATTCTTCTGTTTTGGGTTCCCTTGTCTCTTATATTAAATTGCGCTGTAATCTAATCTTTAATGCATATGAAAGTGATACCATAATCATTCTTACGGAATGAATATTCATATCTTCAAGGGCAAGATCAACAAAAATAGAGACAGTCTTTTCTTTGAAACAGGCAACACATTCCTGTTTAAGACCAAAAAATCTTTGGCCACCACCAATCTGGCATTAAAAATAGTATTCTTAGTTACTTGTTTCGCACATTAAATCAATCAATCAATCAATCAATCCAGTTAGGGTTTGCAAATGGAGAATGGAACCGTATCCAGTTTAAGCATCATGAAGCTACAACATTCAAGCTACTTTTAAAGCTACATTCAAAAAATTGGATACAGTGAGCTAAGGCAAATTATTAATTAAGATAAAATGTTGCCACTAATGAAGTGACTCCAGAAAGCAAAATAAAATTTATTAAAATATTCAAAAGGAGGTATGCATTAGCCTCCCCTCCCCCACCCCAAATCCAATGGCTGTTCATTGAAATTCCATAAGCCATCATTGTCTCAGGATTTCATGGAAAGATTCTATTGAGACAACCATTTATTTTGTTGTGAATTTTTAAAGGTGCATTAATATTATTGAACTCTTACATTTAAAAATATCTAGTTCCGTTTGTACAATGGTTGTTGAAATAAGTACATAACTAATCATAAGATTTTTTTGAATTCCCCACTCTCACTCAAAGAAATAAAATTAACCATTAATTTCAATGGAGGCACCTATCTACATATGCATTCTTTTGTGCATGTAGATTGGATTTGTCCACTAAAATGAATGAGGAATCATTAAAGGACGGGAGAATGCATACCCATGCAGGGCCTACGATGCCTTTAAGTAATTTTTGAATCAGGGCAAAGAGATATAAGCACTGCACAGAAGAAATACACTGATGCATTGTGTATTTCCCCTCAAATTGTGTGAGATACACAACATACACAAATGTTTTATTTGAATGATACCAAAATTCCTCCCTTTTATCTGTTATTCTGCTCCTTTTCCAGAAATTTTTCACACTGCTCCAGAGCACATGACCTAGTCATTTACTGACTGTTGCTTCAATGTACATGAATTCATTAGGTCAAAAGCTGCCATGTGCACATTGTGTAAAGATTTTTAATAATATTGCCAAAAGAAAGAGGGCCATTTCTAGCTGACATGTGTGCATTTTAATGACTGATGACTTAAATTTGAGTTCAATGAAGATTATGAAAGGGAAAATACTCATATAAAAGGGCTTCTAATGTTTGAGATGCTATATTTATTAATACTGTGTAAAGTACACAAGACAAGTTAAAATAATATTGTTGATGTATTCTTTCAAGGATCACTCACTCTTCATTATAGGACTAAACCATAGCCTTGATCCAGTGGCTCCATTGTATATATGGGACTCCAGTTCAGTCATTGAGTTCTATGGAAGAAGGGGCTCCCTTCAGTGTCATGGATGGAAAGCTCCAGATGAGAGTATATATGTATATGGAACTACTGAATACATACACTAGAGCTTTGTGTAAGCTTATTTCTCTGTGTGCCATGCTTGCTGTCCATATTAAAGAATACACCTGTGTTTTAAGGTATAAACATAAATAAATGACTTTTATATAACTGCACACATTTTTCAAAGCCTATGCTATTTTCAGCCTATGCCTATACTATAACACGTGGTGGCCCTTGCTGTACATGGTTGAACACTGCATTTGACTTTAAGAGCTGTAACAAGAGCACTTGCGCTCCACTCAGCCAAGCAAAACAAGCAAACGCACACACATTTATTAGATAATGCAACTAACACTACAAAGTCCTTAAGCCAGTGGGGTCATACCACACTCAGCAATTTTATGCTATACTAATTCCTGCAGAACACTTAGAGGGAGAACGCATGGAGGAACAGCTGTCACTGGAGCTCCTTGCCATGGTCAATATGATCAACAAAAGGAAGCGAGTGTGCTGGTAAAAGAGTTAAGTGTCAAACAAAAATAAAATTAAGAAAAATGAATTTCAGCCACTTCACTATTGTAGATATAATGCTTTACACAACTCCGTAACCACAACCTACTACTTCCCCTTCATTTTTTCTTCCCCATGATACCTAAAAGCTTCATGACATGCTGTACAATCATATATGAAAAAAAAACCCAAGTCCCTGTCTTGAAAAAACAGGTGACATACACAGGGTAGGGAAGAAAAGGGATGCAGCTAAATATATGCAACCTTTATATACATATATTTAATTTTAGTACAAAATGTCAGCAATCCCCATCTGTCCTTTCACTTAGCAATCAAGTCATTGCAAGTTGTGCAATAGGCTCAGTAGGCTTTGCAGCAGAGGTGGGTCTCAAGGAGATAAAGGAGAGGAGAGTTGTGACCTTATGGATCAGTTCAGGGAGGGCATTCCATGCATACGGGACAGTGTGGAAGATGCTACATTGAACCTGAAATTATGCAGAGCAGCAGTTCTCCAGGTAAAGACTGAAGTTGTGTGTGAGGTGCCTATTTTTTTATTTGAGACAGAGGCAGTGTGGTTCTATGAGTAACAACTGGCCATTAAGCAGGCAAGTGGAATAAGTGATGCAGGACTACACCAAACTCCTGTTACTTGCCACTGTTTCTCATAGGGCTGCTTCATGCATGATGTTCCGACATGAAGGGGGCTTCAGTGTAGGAAAAAATGTGTACACATATGCATAGCAATGAGCATGAAAATGTTGCAAAGTGTCCATTTTGCCTTGATTACACATGTTCTGAAGCTGTAGCAGGAGGTTCCAAATACATGTAACCACAACAGAAGAGAAACACAGCATAGCATGTGTGTGCATATTTTTGTCTTACAAGAAAGCTCCCTTGTATAAGAAATGTCATGTATGAAACAGCCCTAAATGACTGTC
Organism: Varanus komodoensis; assembly: GCF_004798865.1. Taxonomy (NCBI): domain Eukaryota; kingdom Metazoa; phylum Chordata; class Lepidosauria; order Squamata; family Varanidae; genus Varanus; species Varanus komodoensis. The sequence continues at coordinate 2,431,200 of NW_025335761.1, forward strand.
AGTGAGCACAGTAACCTTGAGGTAATGACTGGGGAACAACCGGAAAGGCTCTTAAACAGATAAAGGGAAAGGAAGTGGGGATGAAGGAGGCAAGACAAAAGAAAGAATGGGGTCATTTATTTCAAACATGATTTCCTAAAGAAATTATTTATTTTATGCATTTTAACTCATTATCTAAGTAACTAAAAACATATTCATTAATTATTTGATGATTGACAAACTGGACCATTGACAACTGTGTAATCTCCTTTAATATGAAAAGGTGCAGAAAAAAAATAAATGAAAAACAATTGACAAAATGCTTCCCCTTACCCTTCTTCTTCCGTACTGAAGCTTGGAAATAGAAAGGGAATGAATGGTAAATCAAATCTGAAGAGAAGGTTGTTCTAAAATGTTAAGTCCCTCATTGAGTCTTGAGTAGCAACACTGAGTATTGGGGTTTGCCCTTTTACAAACTACTATTCATATTAATTCTGGTACAGGCAAAGTTTAAATAAGGAGGAGGCCAAATTTGGACTAAAACAGATACCTTGACTTTGTCCACAAGCAAGACTTGGTTTCCAAAGTTAAACAGCATACTTGGAATTTAAAATTTAAAATAACAAGAGCAATGTGGTATGTATATTTTTATACACTTGGAATTTAAAAGAAAAAGTATTGTGATTACTTGTTAGGCCATTTTTTCCTTAAAAAATTGCTGGAAGTTCTAAAAAGTGTAAATAAAAGAGGTTGATTAATAGCATGTTAAAGGACAGAAATTTATGGGCATGAGCTATCACTCCTGAAGAATTATTCCATTTGTTCCACATGGCCAATGGCTTAGTTTCCCTCAACACAGCAAGCCATTCGTATGTCAAAAAGCACAAAAACTGATGGGAGTTTTAGAAATAGCCTGTGTTTTAGCTGGGAAAGGGAACATCAGGGGTTAAAATATAAAATAAAAATCCACAAGAAGCTCCTTGCCAGAATTTAAATAAATCATTGTGCACTATCCATCATGACCAATAGCAGGGTCTGGAGGCAAGTAAAAAATATTATTGAACATATCCGCTAAGAGATTTCTGCTGTGCTAAAGTATGTGATGGTGAGGGGCTGAAAATGTCTCCCTCCAACTGCATTAATCTTCAGGGATAGGCAAAATCCAAGAAATTTTGGGTGGGAGATAAGCTTATCTTAAAGACAAGATGACAGTCAAAAAACAAAACAAAACAAAAAACAAGCAAACCCAACAACTATAGGGTTCACATTTTTTGAATTCACACATACCCTAAGTATTGCCAATACCATCCCCAACCCCCAACCTTAGAAAAGACAGCTACAATTAAAACAGGAAAGTAGTAAGAAGAAGCATGATACAAATACATAATAAGCACATGCTTTGCATGCAGAGGGTCCCAAATTCAATCCCTGGCATTTCCAGGTAAGATTAGCAAAAACACCTGAAACACCTGAAAGCCACTGCCCATCAGTGTAGACAGAACTGAATTATATGGACACATAGACTGATTCAGTCAAAGCCAGCTTCTTATGTTCCTAAACCTTTATTTATTTTTGATAAGGAGACACATAATGCAACATCTTCAATGACTCAAATTTAGAAATAAAATGTTTATATGCTGTTTTGTAACCTTTACTTGATGAAAAGAACTTGATCACTTAAGTTAGATTAAGGATGCAATTATGCTGATCCATGTCAATGAAAAATACAAAAGGAACATGTAGATGGTTAAAAAACTGGATCAACTTCTGCTGATAAAAGAGCATTCAAGCCTTATCAGGATGCAATGCATTCATTAATAGACAGTGTAGAGTTTCCTTGTTTTCTTCAGGTATCAGAACTGTCTACAACACACTGCTAGTTAATATGTACAATATGGCATTAATATTTTGGCTATCACAAACAAATGCTGCCTCATTTGTACATAAGCAGATATGGAAACCCTGCATAACTCCAAAGCCTTAAAAACCCTTTGCAACAGAAACAAACCACACAGAATCAGCCACATGAATTCCAGTGCTAGACCAACTCTACAATTTGTAACACTGTGCTAAAGTGGTTATAATATTTTCATGCATGCAAACTAATTTTCTGCCATACTTTCAATGCTACATGAAAGCTTGTATATGCTAATGAACAAGGGTGGTCTATTAAATGGCACTCCTGCAATGTTTTATCAGAGGCACACACAACTGAGCTCTGTGATACTCAGTCCTGAGCAAGCAGTGGAGGCTAGTGGCTCCAACATCAGTGAAGTAGTATAGCAATCCAGGCATTTGTCTAAATTTTAAAGCAACTGCCCACGAGGTTTGTGGCAGAGTGCTCGACTAGATGGACCTTTGGACCTTTGGTCTGATCCAGCTAGACTAGAGTGCTGGACTAGATGGACCTTTGGTCTGATCCAGCATAGCTTTTCTTATGCTCTTACTAGGTTGCCCTCTAGTCCCCAACAGATATAACACCATGGACAGCTCTTTAAAGTTCAGACTGAAACCTACAGAGGATACCTGCCCCACTGGCACTGGAGCTACATGCCTCAACAGCAAGCAAATATGCAGAGGACACATTCAGTACATTTACTAGCACTGGGTATACAGGTGTATACAGCAGTGCTCTCTCTCTGCATGATCAAGGCAGCTCTCTTGACTTGGAAAGAGAATCTGGAAAAAGGAGTTTTGTTTGCAAGCAGCATTGGAGATAAATGGGGTGGCACCTTTTCTCATTAATCTTCTTGTCTATATCCATGGTACTTGACTCTCATTCAATGCATATCAAAAGCCAAAGTACCTTCATTATCTGTACCCTAACTCATTCCTGAATGGAAACTCCTCCTTAACTTTTGTTGTAAGAAGGTCAGAATACTGGACTTTACTGCAAATTCTATCAGGTTCATTATGACTCCCTTCTTACAAATAAAATAATGACTCTATGACAGTTAATTTTAGAAATCGTAGAGTCTTTGTTGTTTTTATTTAGGACAAATGTGAATTAGGAGTTACACCTAGACCAGGAGGAATAATTACCAGGCTGACTCAAGTAAAGTACCAAAATGTGTAGTGACTGATTTCTTGCATAGCTGCCATTTATTTATTTATTTAGTTAGTTAGTTAGTTAGTTAGTTAGGGAACTTCTATGCCGCCCCATTCACCGAAGCCTCGGGGCGGCTCACAAATATAAATAAATAACATCATATAAAATAATATAATTTAACTGTATAAATTAAGTCGCCCTGGCCAAAGAATAAAATAAATAAATATTAACAATTAAAATAACGTTTAAATAAAAAGGTCTTTGCCTGGCGCTGAAAAATAAATAATGACGCCGCCAGGCGGATCTCTCTGGGGAGCGCATTCCATAGATTGCTTTATAGGTCTTAGTATACTACTCAGAAACTATTTTGAAACCCACGAAACTGCACATGGAACTCATTTAATTCCCAAGAAAAGTCATATTCAGGCATTCAGTTCTTGCCCGAAGAACTTCCATAGATATAGAAGGCTGTGCTCTTCAGTCAGTCACCCTCCTTGAGTATAGGAGGACAACACGGACAAGGGAGTAGAGAAGGGCTGGTGAGCTTCCCTCACTGCTGGTTTGATCTAACAAGTAAAACTAAAGCCACACCTACACAGTTAAAAGCACTTTGCCTAAGGCAATCCACAGGGAGCATTAAACAGGACCCACTTTGAATTTATAATTAAAAGAAGAATTACCATTATTCTGGAATTTTGGGAGAAATATAATGAGTTTAGCAGAAAGGGCAAATATGGAGAAATGGTTTTTGGGATCTCAAAATAGTTCATAAGTAGGATGCCAAGACTTATAAAGAAAGCAATGTAATTATTCAGTTACACTTAACATTACACATGTTGATACTTAATTGGGTCAAACTGGTGATTACCTCCTCAGCCTAGGTATAGAATGCAATTAGCTTTTACTGGGTTGTACCCAGACTTGCTTTTAGTAGAACTCTGCTCACAGTTTGATGGAGATGACCTCAAATTGCTCCTTCCCCTGTGAGGCCTCTGTATTCCCTGAAAGGTTTTTCTGGAAGTTCAGGAGGATGCTCTGAACAGGGGGGGAAGCTGGTGCTGGGCCAGCAAGGGAAGGTGGAATTAAGTCCCCTGCTTCTCCACCAGGGACAGCCACTGGATTTCATTCCCTTTCAGGTCCTTCTGTTTGTGGAAGTGCAAATATGAATCCCAGTCATTGACCTAATAAAAGGAAATCCCATTCACAAAGATTACAGGAATATTTTTGTTACTCCTTAATTACAACAGAAATTACTGCCTATTACAAAAAATTTATCTTCTGCTCATAGGGAAATAGATTAAAATGGGGTTTGCTATGATGCAAAACTTCACGATATTTCATGAGTAACATGGGAATTTTGCAGCTAGCAAAATTAATAAGAAAGGAAGAATACACACTCATATAGCATGCCCCCTATTTTCCATCAATTTAAAATGTTTTCTGGCTATGTTTAAGGCTGAAAAACAACCATTATCATCCAAAGCAAGTAAATTAGTGCAAATAACAAATCCTATTTGAGGAATCCCTGTAACTTATATTGTCAAATGTTTCAGCTCTCTTTAAATATATTATCCAGAAGTTGTGTTTTTTCCCTACAGGCTATCACCTAAATGAGCATTATCATGTTGAAATTGTTAGACAAAGGGCAATATTAACACCATGCAAGCTCATAATAAGAACCTCTGAATTAAAGTAACATGTACTAAATACTGATACTAGTAATGTTATCCAGACACACTTTCTTACATCTAAACCGATGTTCATGCAACAATTACTAAAAGGTGGAAAAGATGCACTTTTTGTTAATAGATCCTACTGTATAACTTCATTTTTAAAAATAGGAAAACCAACATGTAAAGAAAGCTCATGGTCATGCAAATGCCTCAAAAATAAACAAACAATACTGGCCCCTGATCCAAGAGGACAGGAGAAGGTGATCTGCCGCATGCTATATTCCTTGAAGTCTGCCACATGCTACATACCTTGCCTTACATATGAAGCAGTCTCCTGTAAGGTGCTCAGAAGAGGGGAAAGAGCTCTGAAAAAATTCAGCTCCCCAATTCCCCTTCCTCTGCCTTACAAGTAACTCGGACTGCCAGGGCTAGTAACACTGGTCACTTTCTGGAGTTCCTATATTACACATGTGTGCATGTCTCAGATGCTGGTGATGTTTCCCCCCATATGAACTAGTTATAGGGCAGATCTGAGGGCAGAAACTTATTTATGCTCATGAATTACTTGTGCTGGATCAGAGCAAAGGACTCCAATGAGCGCTAGCCCCCTTACAGCTAAAAAAAGCTTTATGTCTTGTCAGCTTTTAAACAACAAGGGCTAGCAGCTTACCTTTATCCACTAATGAGAGGCCACAGAAATTTAAAATAAAACAATATTAGATAAACTGATTTTTAGAAAGCAAAGCAAGCTAATAAAATATACTGTAGCTTTCAGTTAATGTGTAAAACAATGATGCATATAAATGATACATTCTCTCGCAGAGCTGGAAAAAAATAACCAAAAACAGGATCATTCATGCTCCTCATGCACACTTCATGAATCTCCAGAAATGCAACATTCCCATATACATTTTTCAGTACGACTTTCTGTACAGGGTGCAATGCACTTTCAAACATTATAGTATTGTGTTTATGTCTCCATTATTGCAGCATGCTCATTAGAAAAACGCTTTCTTACCAAGCTCTTCAAGCTCTGAGGTCATTGATTTAGACCGCAAGGTCAGTGCAGTTGTTGGAGCCCGTTTTGGAGGTGGTGGGGCTTTGCATTAAACAGAAGGACACATGTGATAAGTAAAAGCACACCAGTATATTGTATCCTCATATACACATCACTCAAATGCTACCCCAAAATGCTACTCCAGAATGTGCTTTTCTTAACATACCGAAAATAATCACCTAACTGATCTCTAGCAACAGAAACTACACAGAGAGGTTTCCCTTCATAAGAAAGATGCACACCATAACATTTCCTTAATCTGTAAATTATTTTATTTTAGGAAATGTTTATGCCTGGTATTCTCAGCCAAGTTTAAGTCACTGCATTTTAATTGATAAATCTGTGAGCATATGAGCTCTGGTACTGTAGAAGCCTTCAAGCTCTGTATTTCTCATCTCATATCATTAATGCCTTATGATATCATCATATCATTAATGTCTTATGTGAGAGCAGAAAAGTAACTGAAATTATTGCACTGACAAAATCATTTGTGCAGCAAAAATCTTCACAGGACACAAAAAGTGCATGGAAAAAAACACAGATGATGGTTCTATGACTAAAGATATGAAAAACAACATGAGCCAAATTGTGTTCAGTTCTAGTTTGAACTAGACATGTAAGTCATTGCAGCATGCAAGACAAGGCTTTAATTTTATGTCTGTACCTGCCATATTAAAAGATCACTATTCAGCACCAGATGCACCTGTAAGATTTCTAATTATACAGTTGCTTTGCTGGAGCTCATAGCAGCAAACCATTCGAGAAGTTAAAATGAGAGAAAAAACTAAGCTTTGTCATTCAAAAAGTCTAACATGCAGATTCCCTGTTATACAGGGAAAATCAGTTTATGATGTTACTGCAAATCACATATATAAAATTGGAAGCTATTTTCGATACAAGATATGCGTAGCTTGATGAGTCATGCACATATTAGTTACACAGTCTAATTGCATGACAGTTCTGGGAGCATAAAATTGACAGTAACGCTAGCCAGTCATATTTGTAGATAAGAATAAACAGGAGGTTCATTATCTGACAACATAAGAGAAAGACATTAGCCGAGACAAATACCACAAATGGTACTGTCCCTTTGCCCTGAGAGTTCCTCATTTTTTCTAAATTTCAGAAATTTGTAAAATGAAGCAAACAAACAAAAGGTCTTTGGCATAAACTTTTGGGCACACCATTCTTTCCAGATGCATGAACAATCAACCTCAATTTGGCCTATCTATCTATGTCTGTGGAAAGGTGTGTGAGATGTGAATTCAGAAAAAATCAAAATGCAAAAATGCACAAACACTGATATTTACTTGAAAGGCTGTCATTTACAAGATGACCCTGTACAATAACACAATTGCAATAGTGAATTGTTTAATGTATTGAAATTCAGGAAAGTACAGACAGGTATTACTACTTGAAAGGTTGCTATTCACAAAACATGGGTGAAAAACAGACAATTAATATATAGGTAGTGTGATTAAAGAGAATAACTTTATCTCCATACAAACCAGAGGAAATAGAGTTGAACTTCTTAAATTGTACTTCAGCAATTTCATACTGGTATGTACCTCTTCAATTCCTATGTTCAAGGTTGGACACTTTAAGGAACACTCACTGCCTTCCTTGGAAGTTAAAATGTAGATTGCATTATTAGGTTCTTCAATAACATTGCAAGGGTGGTGGTGTTATCTAGGCCTGCCACGAAGTCTGCTTCCTGTGTTTCCGTATCCTTGTCATGATATTTTTCTCTCTTACTGCCACTGGCAGGTAGGCCTGAACTTGCTTAGAGACAGGAATTCAACTTAAAAAGGACATCCACCACTACCAGACTATCCACAAGATCAATGGTTTGCATATCTCTCATCCTTCAAAGTAACAGATGTCATCATTTGCCAATGTACTCTGCATGTGACAAACAGGACAGTCACACACTTTGGGGGAATGCAAAGTAATAAATGGCCACAGATCTGATCTAAGGAATGACACTATTCAGAAACCAGCGGCAGAACTTCTCGACCTTCAAAGGTACCCCGAATGATTTTAAAACAATCATTCTTAAACAAAGCAAGGATTTCAAAGGCAGATACCACTGTGGAATTGGTGAAGTACAATTCATTAAGAAATACAACTTTATTTTGAATAAGGCAAAAGTTTCATCTGAAAGTGTACTACATATGTTAATTGGCTCACCATTGCAATTATGTCTGGGTTATCATCCAACAACATTTTATGAATGGCAACTGTTAAATAATCAGTCTGTACTTTCTGTCTTTCAGCTTTGAAATTCAATATGTTGATCAGTTAATCAATGTGCCATAACTCAAACAAAGTCTTCTGAATGACAGCTGTTAAGGTAATTATCACTGTTTGTGCTTTATGGATTTCAGTGCCCTCCAACAGCACTGATTCTCTATCCCCCTCACCCTCTCCAGTTTGCTTTCCTGCATATACTTTATACATCTGCCTGTTTGAGGCTGGCATTGCATGTACCTAGTGAAGTGGACAGTATCCACAAAAGCTTGTGGCAGAATACATAAATGTGTTAGGCTTTCATGAGCCACAAAATTCTTTATTATTTTTTCTACTATGGACTAACAGAGCTACCCCTCTGGAAATATTTGCAAAGCAAAGCAACTATCACGAGCCCTGAAAGATGAGAAAATTAGAAAGGCCTGAAAAATGCTAGTCGACCTATTCATGCCTTTGACCCCCCCCCACCCCCACAAAAAGACAAACCCTTCCCTACCCCAAGGTTTCCCCCTCTAAAGTTGGTAATCCATGCTAGTACATTTAAAACTATATTTAAGACTGCCATCTCCACAAATGACAATGCAGAAAGGCACTTTGGTTAAAAAGAAATTAACTCCAACTCTACAGCTTCCAAAGCTTCCAGTATTTCATACAGATATTCTTACTGTTTCAACAGGATTATGTTTTGGCTTATTCCAAGGGCAACTTCTTACTCAACATAAGATGCATGGAAAGCAGTATTGGGCAGTGGAATGGCAGCATAAAATATAATAGTTTAATTTATATAACTTTATTTAATATAAGAGGAAGGTCAATGCATGACTTTTTTTCAGAAGTGGCAAAACTCTAAATAGATTGGGTGAATGCAGGAAAGCAAAAAACTCGAGGTGCCTACTTGCATTTTTAAAACAAAGACATGGGTCTTTAAAGGAGCAAGGCAGAAAATGGCCTGAATTAATTGTGCCTTTGCCCTCTTTCATACAGATGCTTTGCACTCTGGTAACTGCTTCCCTGTGAATAATCACACACCTCTGTGGAATGTATGTCAATTGGTCCAACCATTTGGGATGGGATGGCACCCTGCAGCAGAAAGGATACTAATACCTTTGGCTACAGGGAGGCATAGAAATATCATAAATAAATAAATAAATAAATACATAGCTGGGTGAAACCCATCAAGCAAGTCTCATCCACACAGCTGCGATATTTACACCAACTCTTCTACAGTGGAAACTTGCAGCAGAAGGAACTAGTACACATACCTTTGTGTTCTCTGAATTGAGAAATCAATCCTTTTCATGCATACTAAACAGCAGAGCTACACGCAAATTGTGTGGCATGAACACAAATGATGCTAGTTTGTTCTCTTTATGTTGTCTCTCTCTTACTAATTGCTCCCTCTATGAAGCACCATGAGAGACACTTGGAAACCATAAAAATAATGTACCTTTCTTTCTGGCTGTGTCATCTGGATCAAGATTCCTGGTTACTGTGACAACTTTAAGAACTAAGTGATTGCCTCCTTGCCGAATCATGTTCACCACCTGCCTGTGGCCAACCTTTACTACATTTTCATTATTAACCTGAAACAAAAATAGACAAGAGTTAAGATTAAATTGAGCCAAGATATACAGAGTACAGTTGATTCAAAATTGCTACAAAGAGAAAACACAGTCCTGGAAGGAAAACGTAGAAATGCTTGCAGAATCTGACCCTTCCAAATTTCTGAAACAAACTTCTGGACTAATGTGAGAATTAGTGTGGTGCAGTGGTTAAGAGACCTTGGTTGGGACTTGGGGAATTGAGGTTCTAGTCCCCGCTCAGCCATGGAGCTCACTGGGTTAGTATGAACCAGTCACAGACATTCTGCCCAACCTTCTCACAGGGTTGTTGTTGTGAGAATAAGAGTGAGAGGAGACGGAGAATTATGTAAGCTGCCTTGAGCTGCTTCAAAGTAAAAAAGGTAGGATATAAATATAATCAATCGAAACTAATGTGAGAATCAAAGCTAATTATCCACTAGCTTGCTAAATTTTCCTATGCAATTCTCCTATGCAATTCTGCAATTCTATGCAGTTCAAATAGCGTACCAAAATACATTTTGACAAGTGTACTTTGTGAAAAAAGTTTAAGAACACACAGTTATTTATATATTCAATGATAATTTTTGATGCAGATTTTAAAAAAATGCATATTCATATGGAAATGGAACAGACTGCATAGGTGGTTATATACAAAAATGTCATTGCCTGGAAGAAGATTGATTCCTCCATTCCTCGGTAAAAGTATGACTGATTATCATTTTTGGCATACTGAAAAAATCTTCATGAATCAATTATCACTTATGATAAGTATCCACAAAACCAGAAATTAGAGACCCAGTCACCTCACTCTGTGCTAGGTGTGTAAACAATATTATATTTGATCAAGTAGTTATGTCTATTCAGAATCACACTATTGACATTCTGCCCATTGTGCACTCTTTATCTTTTGCCAAGCCATACACAGGAAAGGCATCCGGTGAAGAGAGAGAACAAAGTCTAATACATACTGTTTACTTGATTTATTTCATTTTCAACTTCTATAGAGATGCACAGCATGAATTATTTCTAGAATGTTAATGTTTCTATTCTTTGCTGGGTAAATATAATTATTTGAACACTCCAAAAGAACCCACTGTAACTGAAATAAGGAAGCGCCGGCCAAAGTATTCTGAGTATTGTTTAATATAATCCATTTTCTTTATATTCCTAGCATGTTTACAATGCAGACAAGTGATTTCTAGCATGCTGGGAAGTCTACTGCTTCTGCGGTTTGTAAGTCAAGGAAATCAAACCACTTGTGGTGGGAGCCTTTCACACGTAGCTAGTTGGTTGTGAGAGCAATTAAGTGCAAAGGGCGATGGGTAGTCATGGGTTGGACCCCTTAGTCTGCCATAGACCCCTGTGAAAAAATGGATGTGCAGAGAACCTTCACGTATGTACACACTGCAGGTCCAACTAGAAACACATTTAACTTGGGTAACATACCAATCCTAGTGCATGAATTCTGTAGCTACCATTTTCTAAGATTGCTGAATGTGCTGGGTGGAAGTGTGAATACCTCCTAATGCCTTAAGGAATGCAGGTAGAAAGCTCATTTTGATACTAAAATGTAGGAAATCTTTTAAAGTACAGATGGGTTGGAAGAATCAATCACTGTTACCACTTACAGTGGTACCTTGGCTCATGAATGCCTCAGTTCACGATCAAATCGGGTCACAAACAGAAATTTCATTAAAAAAATTGCTGCAGGTCACGAACTCTGTATCAGGTGACGATCGCGAGCGTTCCTCCTTCCCTGCACGGGGGGGGGGGGAGATGGCCATGATCGTGCTGGGGGGGAGATGGCCGCGATTGCACCCGTGTTCCCTGCCTGAGCATGCCTGCCTCCCTGCAGCACGCCTGCATCTGCACCCGTCTCCCCCCGAGCACTCCTGCGACCGTGCCCATCTCCCCCCCAAGCGCGCCCGCGATAGCGCCAGTCTCCCCCCCCAGTGTGCCCACAATTGCACCCTTCTCCCCCCACCTCTCGCATGATCTCTGCGGGGGGGGTGGATGGCCACGATCTTTGTTGTTCTTTGTTACTTTGCTTCAAATTTTTGTAAGTTAAAAAAATAGTTACAGAATGGATTAACCTTATTTACATTGACCCTTATGGGGAAATTTGGCTCACAACCAATTTGGGTCATGACCAGAGTCCTGGAACAGATTAAGTTCGTGAGCCAAGGTGTCACTGTATATGATCTAGATGCCAGACTAGCAGGAGGGAAATCTGGGTTCAAAGTCCTGTTCGCCTCTGAAGCATGGTGGGGATAAGAGGAAGACTATGCATAACACCCTACGTTCCTTGGCAGAAGGATGGAATAGAAAGGAAGGAAGTAAATACTTAATAACATTGAAATCAGAGACTACACTCAAACAACAGCACACAGTGTTGACTGATAAATACAAGTAAGGGAGTAGTCCTATGAACAGTGCTCTTGACGCTCATTAAGTCCCTGAAGTTGGATTTTTGCAAGCATCCAGTGCAAAACTAGAATGGTGGAATGGTGGAAGTAATCTTTGCCTTCCAGTAACTCACACTCAGCATTTTAGCTCGAGGTTTGTTTTTGGCTGTCTACCTTGTATTATGGCCTCTGCATTTCCTTCCCTCCCTGCTCTTTTTATCCCCAATCTTTGGTTGAATTTCTGACCTTTGAGAGGCAGTTGGCATAGCTCTTTTCATGCAAGCTGTGAGTGGAGGTTAAGGGATTGGTTGCAGCTCTGCCTGCAACCTCAGATTTGGGAATCCAGAGTATCCCGCACCCCACATATTATGTTTTAATTTCTTCCTGTCAAATCCATTTCCTCCAAGTTGCAGTCCAGCAGATTCTGCATTGTTTAGTTATGATCAGCAAAGCAGCGATAACAAAGAACATACAATAAAACTATGATAAAACCAGCAGTATGGGGTGAAAAGAATATAAAGGTAAAGGTTTCCCCATGACATTAAAGTCCAGTCATGTCTGACTCTTGGGGGTGGTGCTCATCTCTGTTTCCTAGCCAAGGGAGCCAGCATTTGTCCACAGTTTCTGTGGTCATGTGGCCAGCATGACTGAACACCAAGGTGCATGGAATGCTGTTACATTCCCACCAAAGTGGTACCTATTTATCTACTTGCATTTATATGTTTTCAAACTGCAAGGTTGGCAGGATCTGGAATAAAGCACGGGAGTTCACCCTGTTGTGCAGGGTGTCGACCTTTCAGCCCAGCAGCACAGCAGTTTAAACCACTGCGCCACCTGCAGTCCCAAAAAGAGTATAGCACATACCAAAACCAAAGTAAAACCAGCACTTAAAAATAGATTAAAGCAGATTATAAGGATTAAGAGAGATTAAAAGCACCTGTGAGAAGGTGTTCAGTCAATCCAGGAAAAAAACTTAAAAGTAGGCACCAGACAATGAAAAGGACAAGTAGAGATGGGTCTAATTTGCATATTGGTTACGTTCAGACCGTACCCCCACATAACTACTCCTAGCAGTTTCATGTAGATGGTGAAAAGCATGGAGGTAAAATAGAACAAGATTGAGCTGATAGTTCATATTTAAACACCCAGAAGTCTGCTACCAACAAGGCCAATGGGACTTGAAGGTCAGAACATCTATCTGGAGATCTTTAAACCCACCCCTGAAATAGAGTTCTCAGGAACTGCCTAGGGGCCCTCCTGCCCCTTGAGATCAGCAACAGATGCCCTTCTCCGGGAACCCTCTGTGAATGATATTAGGAGGGTGAGTACCCGGAGGAGGGCTTTCTCTGCGGTGGCGCCCCATCTATGGAATGCGCTCCCCAGAGAGGTCTGCCTGGCGCCGCCGTTATTTGTTTTTCGGCGCCAGGCGAAGACCTTTTTATTTAAAACTTATTTTAAGTGTTAATTTATTACGTAGGATTTAAAAAAAAAATTAAGCCGAGATGCACCGGGTTTTAATATCTTTCGTGTATAAATTTTTGTATGATTTTGTTATATTTTGTTTTTGTTGTGAGCTGCCCCGAGGCTTTGTTGCAATGGGGCGGCATAGAAATGTTTTAAATAAATAAATAAAACAGTAATCACCCAAGCAATACCAACACCCAAGTATGAGAATCAGCCGCCCAAGTACGAGCAGAACCACAATATGGTGCTTCTGCAGAACAAGACAGACAGCCTATCTAAAAGGAGATCATTGTTCATATCAAAAGTAACCAAGAGATACAGGAACCCAATTGTCACCTTTCCTACCCCTGTTCCAAAACACAACCAGACTTGAAACGAGATATAAATTAGGTGCTTCAGGAGTAAAAGCTCTACTGGATGGCTCTATGAAGATGGAAAGAAATTGGAAAGAAATCTTTCTTTGCCAATGCCACTACCACATGTTAAGGTGAATTGATACCACATTTAGCACAGATTGCATAACCCAAAAATGTCTGACACACTTTGAAGGGACAAATACTCTACCGTAAAAAAGGCACTGAAAATTGGACCTGACGAGAGTGTGAACTATCCTTTCCTAACCTGATGCCCTCCAGATATTTTGGATTACCACAACTATCCTCCCTCACTAATGGCCATCCTGCCTGGGACAAATGGGAGTTGAAGTCGAAAAAATCTTGAGGAAACCATATTGGGGAAGAGTAGTATAAACAGTATCTGTGAAAAGGAACATTATTTAAAATGTAAGGATTGATCCCTACTGAAAGCTGAACAAGGCTCTTGATCTGTCACCAATGGCCAACTCCATTGCAGGACACATCCAAACAGTATTCATTATTAGCAAATAATCATTCACCATCTTGGGTCATCAGAACTATGCAATACTGAATCTGTGGGATTATACTTGGGAAGAAATCAAAAACGTTTTGCAAACACACATATGCCTTGTGCTCTTACCAGAAGAATTGATGACAGTGTGTAGCTGCAAAATATGTCAGACCAGAATGTATAAACGTAACTTGCTGCATGTTCTGCAAGTGTGAAAAGCTTGTGTCCTAAATAATAAACCCCAGTTCAACTATTTACTTTCCTTTATCGTTATATGCACTATTGTTTGAATGTAGTCTCTGATTTAATGTTATTAAATAAGTATTATTTACTTCATTTTATATTTCACAAAGGAATGGTATACATGTTTGGCGGTGGTATACATGTTTTCTCTCTTCTTATACCCACAGTAATCTTGCTGAGGTAGGTTAATCTAAAACAGTGGTTCCCAGCCTTTCCTATGCTCTGCACCTCTAGAAAATTTTTATGTTTGCCCTCTCTACAAAAGTAATTTCACATCTCAAGTTGAAGAAGTCAAAGTTTAATTTTTTAACCACACCTTGAACCACATACAGTACTGCGGGTGAACAAATTAAAGTGAAAAAAAAAACCTCAGCGCATGAAATTAGGTATAAATTGAGCAATTAGAAAAAAATGTAAACAGCAAAATCAATCCCAAAGACTTCTTTGTTGCACCCCTTGAAATGCCATCTCACACTCCCAGGAATGTGAGCACCCCAAGTTGGGAACCCGTAGTCTAAGAAGAATGATTAGCTGAAGTGCAGATGCTGAGCTTCAAGGCTGTACAGCATTTTAAATTCAGATTGTCCTGCTCCTAGTCTGGCATTCTCTCTACTAGCTAGATCATATAGGCGGTAACAATAACAGCTCGTCTCTCCATTTGGACTACACCCCTCCACATTTTGCAACCCATACTACATTTCTGCGTGCATTTAGATATATATGCATAAATATATAATCATGATATATTTCCAATTCTATGCCTGCCACCTTGGACCATGGCAGCTACAAGGTTCAAGTACTGGAATCAAATGTGTTCCTGTGTGGATTTTGACCAAAGGGAGATTTTAACAACATCTGCACATCACACCAATTGTCAGAGGGACCACATCCACATTTTAGCCCAAGATCCCAGCCACTTGGTCTTTTCAACTCTGTAGCTGCACATTTTATTTTCAAAATGTCTCTTTTGTCCCTGCCTATCTCTTTTTACTGCTGGTGTGTGTGTTTGTGTGTATGAGACACACGCACGCACGCAGATTCCACACTGCAGCTTGGGAGGAGGGTTACTCTGCCTATGCTTCCAAGTGTAACACCATGAGCATTCTGCTAGCATATTCTCCTGTATACACATATAGAGGCCAGCCCAGAACAAAAAGGAGGAGAGGAGATAGGACTCAGGCCTGTAATAAACTATTACAGTTACCTGAAGTATCTAGCATGCCTGGTAGCTAATGAGTCCACCACTGACAGCCTTATTCCAGTCTGATCGCCATACTGGCTACGTACAAACATTTCTGCACAAAACAGACCTCATGTACACACAGTTGCCTCCATAAATGCCCCTCAGCACATTAAAATACTGTGTTGCATATGGTTTGATTTCCAGGATATTGCTTTTCTTCAACATGGAAGCTTTCCTTTAAGTCTACTCTTGGTTTTTACACCTTTAAACAGGTCTTTAGCCTTCTTAATTTTCTAGGTGTTACTTATGGAATTCCTGAACACCTAAACCTCAGAATAGAAAAAATCATTTAAATGAGGATCTATGAGCAGCACATTTCCTTCTAACATCTGGAACTCTTAAAATTAGTCATTAGAGTGCATTTATAATATTTTAGGAATATTATAAATCTCCAGCGGACCAACAGGGTATGAATCACACATATGAACTCTTTACAATGAAAAGTGACAAATGTTTTAAGAAATGCACCATCTGCTGGCATCATTATGTATAATGATGTTATTTAACATTTGGAGTGTGAACAAATTGATACAAGAAAATATTTTTTCTCCCCTGAACACCTGAGAAAATTTCCCCATTAAAGATCATAAAAAATAGCTTTATTAAAAAGTGCTAGATATGAGTTACAAGATATAATACGAACTAACAAGGGTGCCAAGTCCTGCATTTGAATGATTCTTTATGACAGACAGAGAATTTTGTTTCCAAGTTTATTAAGTTCAAGGCTGGCCTATAGTGGGCTTAATTTGTTCAATTTTTCTTTCAGAAAGGTGGTGCTAGCATGAAATAATGTTGAAGCAGACTTGCATTAATGGAGGCTTCACTTTTTAAGATATCTGTTGCTGTTAAGAAGCTTTAAAATGGAAGTTCAGCACAGGACTAAAAACTACAATTTACTGAATTCCCAGCAACAAGACTCCCAATTATGCTCAAAATAATTGATTGCTGCCAAAACATTGAGAATTTTAACCATGAGGCCTCTGCTATTGCCAGCCTTGCTCATGAAGTAAGTTTGAGTAGGAAAGTAACAGAAATGGTGAAAGATTAGAGTGGTGACTCCCTGGGCTTGGGTTTTTCAGACTTTCTTTGTGAATCCTGTGGGAAAGCTTGGAAAGACTGAGCCAGCTGCAAACTGAGTCAGGAAAATTTCAGCCATCACTAATAAATTCTCACCTGTCATACTTGTATATAGGTCATTACTGAGTGAGGATGGGCATGCACTGCTATGGTGTACAGTCCCTTGAGAGGACAGTGGACCAATTAAACGATAAGCAACTAACAGCGGATGCAATCAGTGGCTTCAGGGGCTTTATTCAACTTGTTCCATGACTGCCAACTTTCAGGGGTTTTATGCAAGGACATACAGTAGAAGACAAACTTGTAACAAGGTTTGGCATGACCCTGTTCCATTCTACAGGAAGTCCCTTACATACAAACCTTCAAGTTGCTATCTTTAAAGATGTGAATGCACTTTTGTGTACTCTACTGTAATAACTGAGAGAGCTGAGTCCAGCAAAGCCTAACACAGGTCGCACCAAAGGTAATGCCATATGAGGAAGAACCCATCATACAAACAACATGGGTGCACTTTCCGTACTGCCACGTACCTGGAAGTATAACTTCTGGAAGTCCTCCAGTGTCATTACAACCCTATTACAGTATAGTACTATATAGCCAATTGTGTTAGTTGGGTACAACTTTGTTGGACTTATGAACAAATTGGACTTATGAATTCACCCTCAGAACAGAACTCGTTTGTATGTAGGGGACATTAGGAATGCTTGTGCAAACAGGTCTCTAAGACAGAGGAGGCTTTCCACATCAGACAATTGTACTTCATGTGCCCTGCCCTGTCAGCCAGAGTCCTGTGGGCACTGAACATGCTCAGTCCCCACTGTGCTGTTTTTCAGTTCCTTTAATTTTATTTCTCTTAAGGTTATTTTTAAGTATTTCCACAAAACCTGGGGTTCCCAGTCTGATACAGCATCTGCCTTCTGCTTGGATGGTGGCGGTTTGGCTACATAAAGATCAGCATTTTGAAAACTGAAGAAGGACTTCATCTTCCAGGAAGCAGGTTGGTTGTTTTTCAACACAGTATGTTTAAATTTTACATGTTAATGGCAAACATCTGTAAACGCTGTTTCTATTTTCAAAAAGTAGTTTTGAGGGGAAATATTAGAAAAAATTCTCTCTCTCTCTCTCTCTCTCTCTCTCTCTCTCTCTGTGAGCATGAGAGAGAGAGTGAGCAAGCTTCCATTATCAAGTTTTATTCTTTTCTAGTCCCACAAGCTAGGTTTTGAACTCCATAAAGGAGAAAGAGTTCAGCTACAGAGGAGCTACAATGAAGGGGAGAAAGAGTCAGAAAGCAACCATGTTTCCTTCCCAAAACCTAATACCATTAAAAGTGAAATTATGTGAATATTTGGTCCAGTTCAATTCCAGGGAAGCTAATAAACCAGAGTGGCTTGTTAACTACCTTGTGAATGACCTCCCCCCCATGTGTGTAGGAGGGGTGATTAGCGATTACTCTCACAGTGGTGTGGCTGGTTATGTTATGAGAATCTGACCGGGATGGGTTGCTACTATAGCAGTCCTTGGGTTCTGGGTGGCTTGTCACCCTAGCAGGGGTTGCACAATACAATAAGCTGGTACCACAGCCACCAGTGCCCAGAAAGAAAGATGAATGAATTATTAATATTGACAGATTTTAATGCAATATTCATGCTATACTTTCAATGTCAAGTCTGCCAATAAAACTGACTTCAGATCTGCCTAGCAATTTTAAGGTGGTGTTAATAGCTGTAAGGCTATTTCAACATCCTGAAAATGAATAATCTCCGATGACTACAGAAGCATTCTACACTTTTCTTTGTATATCAGACTGAAGATTACACTTGTCATAGGGAACATAATATTTTAAAAATATAATGTACTTTTTCCAAAGACAACATAAGAAGAATCAAACCGAATCAGACCAAAGGCCTATCTAGTCTAGCATTCTGACTGCACAGTGCTTATGTCTACATAACCCCAATTATACCACCCTCCTGCTTACATTCCCAGCAAGTGGTGTACACAGGCATAGTGCCTCAGATCCTGAGCTAACATATATTCAGTGTGACTAGTAGGCATTGACATTCTTATCTTCCATGAGTTTGTCTGATCTCTTTTAAAAGTCATCCACATCTGTAGCCATCCCTACATCCTGTGGAAGCAAATTCTGTAATTTAACTATGCACTGCACGAAGTCCTTCCTTTTACCTGTCCTATTTCTTCTGCTATTCAGCTGCATTGGATGACCATAGTTTCTAGTGAGGGAGGGAAGTGGTGATACATTGTACATGAATTAAGGGGGGAACCTTCCGATCCACTTTCATTACACCTTGGATAATTTTATGCACCTGTATTATGTCCATTCCTATTAGCCTTTTTGTTTTAACCCCCTATCATGATGTAGCCCCTCCTGAGTAGGTAGCCTAAAGCTAGGCTGGAGTCTTTGAAATCCCATCTTAAGATGCCTTATGGGGTGGGTTTTTTCAAGGGGAACAGAATGCGCCATTCCTCTATTCAACCCTTAAAATGGATCTGGCCCTATGCATCCTTGGTACCTTATATGTAACATGCTGTGACACAGAAGAGGTAAATAGTAACACCAACAACATTGCTATGAGTACACAGCCTAGTTGTGGAAATGGGTATACAGTGGTACCTTGGCTCACGAACTTAATCCATTCCATGACTCTAGTTGTGACCCAAATTGGTTGTAACCCAAGTCAAATTTCCTCATAAGGTTCAATGTAAATAAGGTTAATCCGTTCTGTAACTACTTTTTTTATCAGAAATTTTGAAACAAAGTGACAAAGAACAACAAAGTAATGAAGTACTATACAGTACAGTGGAGAACACTGACCTAGGTGGAGGAAAGATTATTGTTTTGAGTGAGAGTCCCCCTCCATAAGGACACAGGGGAGATCTCTTTCAGGGGTTTCCTCTCTTCGTTGTCTCTTAGCTGCAGGGTCAATTTTGGTGAAAAATCTGTCTATAGTCACTTGTTTTTTCCTGTGCTGCATAACCCTCCGGAAATGAGAGACCACGTTATTGTTCATCAGATTCAACACTTTGTTTGTTACATTTATGTTGGGGTGGTGCTTCTCAAAGAAACTCTGGCATGGGCGCGTTCCTACAGGAAAGACGGGTGCAATCTCGGCCATCTCCCCCCCACACCAACCAGCATGATTGCGGCCCTCTCCCCCCCGCCCGAACGGGGAGATGGCCAGGATCGCAGTTGCATTCGTGCAGAGAAGACGTGTGTGATCATGGGCGCATCTTTCCTGCAGGAAAGATGGGCGCAGCACAGCACAGCTGTGATCATGCATGTGTTCCCTGCATGAACGCGACTGCGATCGTGGCCATTTCCCCACTTGGTGGGGGGGGGGAGATGGCTGCGATCTTTGTCACCACCCAAAGTGGAATTCATGACCCAAGTCAAAATTTTCATGAAATTTTTGTTCGTGACCAAAGGTGTTCGTGAGCCAAGGTACCACTGTAATTCCTTCTTAGCCCTGTCAACTGATGTAAAACCTCTTTTATGGAGTGATGCTTTTTGACGTAATTATTCCTCTATGATTTAGTATAGAAGAGTCATAAGGAAAAAGAGGGGAGCATCTGAAAAGGGCCTAAGAATTGCTAAGTATGTATAATGGGAGCATAGGCAAGAAGACTCAAATTACTAAAGAAGGAGATGTGTGGAGTTGCATGTGTGGTGTCTCCATTGCAGCAGAGATGATGATAATGGACTACCAACAGGGAACTCCTGCCTCAATGGGATTGGTCAAATAAACAGAGAAAGAAAACAGGTTTAGTAAATAATTCAGCAGTGATGAGTTTAACCTAGGGAGAGCAAGAACACATACATTCATGAAGGTTGAGTTAATGAATTCTAACAAGGGAACTGAAAACAATAAGAACAATAATAAGGTAAAGACATACACAGGGCTTCACTTACTTGT
The DNA here is from genome assembly GCF_004798865.1 of Varanus komodoensis. Classification (NCBI taxonomy): domain Eukaryota; kingdom Metazoa; phylum Chordata; class Lepidosauria; order Squamata; family Varanidae; genus Varanus; species Varanus komodoensis. The sequence continues at coordinate 2,452,022 of NW_025335761.1, forward strand.
CCAAGTGACCCTCCTTTCTCTATGAGCATGACCAAGAAGTCAAGCATATAATACGACTTATTTCCAACATGGAAACCAGCTCACAACTCTCTTACCAGCTGCACTTTTGAGCTCTGCAGCAAGCCTTGCCAGAGGAGCAATGATCACAGGTGTATGGGCTCCCTTTTAGACTGGGATTCTTATCCCCATATTATCCTTCTTCATGGGACAATACAGAGCATAGGGTGTTTACTCTCTTAAGAACCAAGAGGCATGAATGTGGATGGTTTTTGTTTTGCTAGCTTGCTCTCTTGTACATTTGCTTGTTAACTTGCACATTCAAGTTGCAAGTTAAGACTCTTTATCTGTTCTATCCTTCATGGAACAAAAGTAATCTTTATATTCTAAGCAGGTAAAACTGTGTATTAGTAGAAGAAACAGAGGAAGCATACATGCATGCAATGTATGTTAGACTCCAACAAAAGTGTTGTACCACTTGAGAAGGTATTTAAACCATGCATTATACATGGATACTAATTCAAACAATCCCTAGTGTGACATTCTGGTTATAGCAATGAAAGAACATGTGGATAGGCAGAAAGGATGTAGAATTTGCTGCCCAAAATAGCCAGAGCCATATGGGGCCCGTTATTTAAGATCCAGCCATGGACCAGTCAAAAAACTAACCCACAATCAGCACTTCTGATTGGCTCCCAGAAGGGCCCCCAACATGCAGTGAAGTTCCATAAGCTAGCTAGCTAGCTAGCTATGCCATGATGCTCTGCAGCACCTACTTAAAGGCAACATTTCTTAGGGCCCATTTCAGCAATCAGTTATACACCAAAACAGCACATTCAAAATACTGAACTCTTATTGGTTTGCCCAGAACTTATATGTAAGAAAGTACATATGTAATTCAAGATCAATTACATGGTGCCTACTCTGGGGAATACAGCTTATTAACACCACTTTTTCAACACCATACATTCCTGTCGCCTTGTAAATCTGAACCTCACTAGGCACTATATTCAGCATATAGCAGCAACAGAAATGTAACGTTAGGACTCTCAATGGCTACCCAACTTTGTTGAGTAGATATATACCATAATATGATCAGATGGATTGCTCGGTGTTGAAAAAGAGCAGGGCCTATTGGAAGCCTTGTGGAATGGAGCCGCTCTGTGCAATACAGCTATCCCTAGATAAGGGAAGTGCATTATAGGCATTCCTGTGTGTGTGCAACAGGACAGAGAATCTAATAACTATATGTATGTTTTCCACAACCAGATAATAGTGAGTCGCTGGGGTGTGATTTAGACTGAACAAATGAAATAGGTAAGCAGTCCTTCTGCCTCCTATGGCTCAGTTTTGGTCTAATTTACTTTTGAGGGCAACAGTTTTAACTGTTGCTTTAAAAAAAGTTAAAAGATATAGAAAATCCTAGGTTGACTGGCTTGGTACTAAGCCTAAAAATCTGAAAGGACAATGGACATAGCAGTGGCAAAATACCCATAAAAACTGTATGCCAAAAGAGAAGCATTATTGATGCCAACGACAGAAAAAGAAGTAGCATGCGATGAAGGAATGAATCTGCCAAAAGAAAACATGAAAAGTGTGACCTCTATAGCAGGGTGAAGCTTAAACAGCTCATTCATATCCCCTTTTGGAGACCACCCCAACGCTGCTCATCATGTGCAAAGAATTCCCTGCTTCACGATGGCAAGCTTTCTAAAATGTCTGTGCTCGAGACAGGAAGAAGCGACTAAAACAGGCAGATGAATCTAGAGAAGGGATTTCCTCAGCCACATTCACCATCTGTGAAGCAGGGGGAGAGGATGCAGAAATCGGTCAGTTGAATTTCATGGTGGAAGCTAATTTAGTTGGCTAGAACAGATGATGTGGTGAGACATGAACTGCTATTATGAGCTCTTACAGTGCCCGTCAAGAGGCAAGCACGGCAGGAAGCTGCAATTAGGTACATACCAGATATATTTAGAAAAACAGTGCACAGGCGGGTATTTGGAAAGTGGGATTATATTCAAAGAATCATTTCAGTTGGAGAATCTGAGTGTGGGGACATTTTTCAGCCTCAATTGGGAATTTTGATTAATACATTAATGCCTTAGCCCACACACAAAGCAGCTGCTATTACAGCTACATTTTCTGTTCTCCCCCTCAACAAAAATAATGGCTCTCCAACTCTTAGTACAGCTACTTCATTTACTTTAGTAAGTGGCAGCAGCAAAATACTTTCTAGAAAAGCACATATTATAAGCTTCACAGATTTATTTTTTAAATGATATCCTGTAGCTATTGATGCGAAGTTTCTTGACATAGGTAACAGAACACAAAGAGATATTGTGCTGATATGGGTAATTTTGAGAAGAACTGAAAAAAGAATGATCCCAACATATAACAATATTAAAGGATTAGATGCATGAATCAAGTTTATTCAGGAATGGACTACCCTTTCTAAAGAAACTTAAGGAATAAGAATTTATTCTATGCGATATTCTTGAACAACTTATTTCAAATGCAATTGACATAAAGGGAAAAAGCAGAAGAAATTTGCACTTTTAAAAACAAGCAACTATTTTTGAAACAAACAGCCCATAAATGTTGCAGTCAATTGGCTGCAATATTGACAACATTCAATGTCAAAATGAATCCTGTCAAATTTTTTTCACAGCCTCCCTATCAAGTTAGACGTAAAGCTGTAGAGTGAGAGTGATTAATATTACATTTGTTCTCATTTGATTACAGAAGCAATATAGACTGTCAATTACCTCAAAAAGATTTTATGACTTATGGTAATTTCCCCGACTTAGTGACGGGAAATTGAGATAATAAACAAATGACTTTCCCTTAACGTCTTACAAGAAATATGTTGAAGAACAGCAAATACATCTTATTGCCTGTTGGATCAATTTCTTCGATCATAAATGCCTTCCCATCCACCAGTGAAGATTACTTAGGTTCCATCTAGATCTCTGTCCAGAATGACATGCACAGGCATGTAATGCTACAAATCCTGCACCCACAGAAATAAAGCATGTACACCAGAAGAATTTTAAACATATTCCTGTATATATGACTATGAAGGTGGGTGGCGTGCCCTCCAGAAAATATAGAAAACAGAACTGCATGGTAAAATACTTCTCTTTCTCCAGTACCTTCATTTGAAAGAATGAAGCAATACAATTGCCCTGGAAGGATCAAGAATATTATTCACTGGGTGTGAACCCTCTGACCAAACCCAGCATCAGCTGAGGAGATGACTTCAATGTTACAATCTCTAGCAGAGGTACACAGAGCAGCCCAAGTGGCCACTCCGCCTATTTTACCACAGAAACAATACCTGTGAATGTCAGCATGGTGGCTTAACCCTAAGGGAATGTGCCTTTAATTCTTGTTTCCTGTAATCCTAGTGGAAGGGGAACTTCTTAGCGATTGGTAAGCCCAGACAATGCAATCTCTTAGTCATCTTGAAATGACAGAAGTGCAATTGTTTTTTCTAGTGAAAGTGACTGCCACAAGGAAAACAATGTTTAAGGCCAAATTTGAAGAGTTTGAAGGCAGAAGGCTTCAGATTCCTCCCCAGTTATAGAAGGTTAGAGTAAAAATTGGGGGAGATGTGTAAGCCAAAAGGCTTGCTTCGCTGGTTCCTTGCTGGAAAGGGCAGGGAGCTTCTCAACTGTTGGACCCTTGCATCTCCAAAGATGAAAAAATCACACACAATGACCCACTGTGTGGGACTATGTGGGTGAGTGGTCTAGTGGTGTTCATTATCCTCCATGCTTTACAGTACATGCCAGCCCAAGTACCAACCTCCTCCCACTTAGACAGAGCAAAAGGCAAGGTGATAAATGTCTGAGTGGTTCTGCACAGAAACTAAAGAGATGCCAGAAGGCGCCTGTAAGGTGCAATAAGTGGGGCTGTGAGTGTCAGGCTCAATAGCTCTAAAGTGAAGAGAGGAAAAGTTCTCTAACTGGAAGAAGCTCAGTCTCCCCTGAATTAGCACATTTTGGATCTGGCCATGAGGTTCTTCCACTGACACCCTGGTTACAGTGGCTGAGCCTGTGAGCTGCTGTCACCCTCCAATAGCTGACACTGGTGACCCTCTCTCACCAGGAAATAATGGCAAGATTATTCCTGTCCTTGGTTGTTAAACTGGAGGGGGAATGAAAAGGAAATAAAAATATGGAGAGGAAAAACGTGTAATTTTCAAAAAGTACTGCAGAGCTACTACCACAAAGATCCTGCTGTGGTATCACCAGACAGCACCAGCGAGGGAAGATTAGGTAGCTCTTCCCCCTGAAAAACATATTTTTTGAATGGCCCCTCCCTGTCACCCAGTGGGAACTACAAATCCAAATATGTTCCATAAGATGCCAAACACATATTTTTAAGGCTACTTTATCTAAATGTGTGGGACTGCCTTTGAAGATGGTCCAGAAACTTCAGCTGGTCCAGAATAAGGCAGCGAGACTGCTGATGAAGGCTGGCTGATATGAACACATAACACCAGTGATCCGTTAACTTCATTGGTTAGCAATTGAAATCTTGGCCCACCTCAAAGGGATGACAATATTTAAAGCCCGAACAGCTTGGTCCCTGGTTATCTAAAGGAGCACCTCTTCTTATGCATACCTACTCAAACCTTAAGATCATCATCTGAGGTCCTTCTTTGAGAGTCCCATCTGAAGAAAACAGAAGGTAACTACAAGAAGAAGGGCCTTTTTGGTATTGGCACCTCAGCTTTGGAACCAGCTCCTGAAAGAGGTTCACCTAGTACCTTCTCTTTACGCCTTTTGACACCAGTAAAGACATTTTCATTTATCCAATATTTTAACTTTAACTAAGTAAATTTAAGAGATTTTAAAGTATTAATTATATTTTAATGCTACTGTGCCTTTGCTTTGGATTTAAATGAACCAAGATTGTTGTGCGGTTTTGTTGTGGGCTTTTCCTGTATTTTTTGGTGTTTTTATTGTTGCTATTTTTCTGCTGCAGTATATATATCCAATTTAATATTGTTTTTTTTGTGATGTATGATATATGTGTGCATGCGTGTGGCTGGGTGACTCACAGGAAAATAGGAATGGCAACATGACATAACCATAATACAATAAGAACAATAACATCTAAAACCACACAAAATCTAATTAATATAAGGTACAAAACACGGAGACGATATAACAATAAAAGCAGCAGCAAGAATAGCATAATACAACCATCATTCTAAAAGCAAGTACTAAATAAAAAAGTATTTACTTGGCAGTGAAAACAGAATAACAAGGGTGCCAGTTGGAGAATTCCAGAGATGAAATGTGATAAAGGAGAAGGCCTTTTTTCTTGCCAAATTCCCCACTCTCTTCATTTTGGGGGGGGGGGGGGGAGAGGCTCACAAAGAAGGAACTTCTTTGAAAATCTAAGTGTCTGGTAGAGATATATAGAAACAGGTCTTCCTTTTGATATATGTTGTTATATTATTTAGATATAATGGTTATTATATATTTTTGTAACCAACCCATAGAGTCATCATGGCTAATGGGTGGGATAGAAATTTAATAAATAAAATTTTAATAAATAAATACAATGCAAAGTAAAGTAAACACCTCCGCCCCTAAAGAGTCTTCTCCTGCAGCTGCCAATCACTTTCAGATCCCCCTACCATTCATGCCGGTTGGCTTCCCTTCACCAGTCTCCACTGTTAACGGTAGATATACATGTGGGTTATGGAGTGGCCTGGAAATAGGTGTGCTAATTTCAAGCAACAACAGTAAGGCTGAGGGCAGAATGATGCAAATTACATGGCAGAGCAGTGAGGCAGATCACCAAATCTAAGCAAATTTCATGGTGGAGCAGTAAAGCAAATCTTGCAGTTTGCACAGAGGTTGATCAAAAAATAAACACATTCCATGGTAGAGAAGAAAAGCTGAGGCCAAAATGACACACATTTTATAGTAGTGTATTTTCACATCTGCACGCTTGTACAAAACCAGAAGAGAGAAAAGGTTGTGAGTGCAGTTTCTTCTTCACTTTTAGGAGCACAGGGCAGAGGGCACTGCGCAAGGAGGGCAGAGGGCACTAGTGAAGTCACAAACAGCAGCACAAATTTTCAACACTCCTGCTGGGAACCTTTCTAATCAAGCCTGGCAACTTGTGATGAAGCTGCATTGCCAAGGTTTGGGCATCATGAAAAGCTCCCCTAAAAATAAGTCACCCTGAACAGTCCAGTAAGCTGAGAGTTCTTGGGGTGGTTTGTGAAGAATAACTCACCCCATGCGCCAAATTTAGACACCACAGCAATCTAACATGGCTGAACACTGAAAATTTTTGAGGGAAACAGTTTACATATATTGAAAGTATGAAAAGTAGGGGTTTTTTTCTCCTGTTTGCACATACTGTCCATATCACAGAATCAAAGAATAGTAGAGTTGGAAGGGGTCATGAAAACCATCGAGTCCAACCCCCTCCTGTTGCAGGTCACCAATTTACACCATCCCACTCAGATGGCTGTCCAGTTTCTCCTCTAGTGTGGGAAAGCCCACCACCTCTCTAGGCAACTGGTTCCACTGTCATATTGCTCTGACAGTGAGGAAGCTTCTCCTGATATCTAGCCTGAATCTGGGTTGTCACAATTTGAATTGATTATTCCGTGTCCTACACTTTGGCATCAGTGAGAACAGATCTTGACCTTCTTCTTTGTGACAGCCATTTAATGCACTTATACTGGGATATCATGTACCCCCCTAAAAGTCTTCTTAAGGTTGAACATGCCCAGTCCTCTCAGTCTTTCCTCACAGGGCAGTGTTTCCAAACCCTGGATCATTTTTGTTGTCATCCTCCAGACACTTTCTAATTTTTCTTTAAATCATGGTGCCCAGAACTGTGCACAGTATTCCAGGTGAGGAATGACTAGTGATGAGTATAGGGAAACTACTATTTCTTGTGATTTGGAAATAATAATTCTAATTAATTTATAATAATTGATTAATTAACCATTCTAATTAATTTATTAATTAATGCATCCAAAAATAGCATTTGCCCTTTTTGCAGCTGCATCACATTGTTGGCTCCTGTTGTTGTCCACAATAACTCCAAGGTCTTTTGCTTTTTCAGTTCTGTTGAGCCACATATTCCCCAGCCTGTATCAATGAATTTGGTTTCTTTTTCCTGGGTAGAGGACTTGGCACTTGTCCCAATGGAATCTCATTCAGGCAGTACTGAACAATATAATCAGACCATTCTGAACAATTTCTGAAGTAACAGAAAATATTTATTTATTTATTTATTTATTTATTTATTTAGGGAACTTCTATGCCACCCCATTCGCCAAAGCCTCGGGGCGGCTCACAAACATACGTCTTGGGATCCCACAATATGTCTTGGGATCCCACAAAAATGGCAAAATTTGTAATTTGAGAAGAATCCCATATTTTCACCAGGGGTAAATAAATTCCCAAGCCAAATGCAAGTAACCACTATTTATTTATTTATTTTGCCATTTCCACCCTGATTCAAGATTTAAAGACATATGCTCACCTATGATTTTCCATGTGCATGCTAAGTTGCTTTAGTACTTTATGTATCCTCAGACATGCTGTGAAATATTTTTAGTTATAAAGCACAAAATAAAAAGTGTTGAAAGAAAAACAAAATTTAAGTATTTTTCTTAGAATAAAATTATTGTGGTAAAACATTTCTGCACAGATTTGGTCTGGGTTTCATTTCTGAATTTACGTCATACCACCTTTCTCCTCAATTTGCACCAACAATTTCTGAACTGGATCTTAGATCTGTAAGGTAAAGAAAGAAATGACGATATTTGCGAGGAGCTATTGGGAAGGCCCATGATGGTGGTCTTGAAAAACCACAATACTCATGTGAAGGTCACCTTGCCATATCAACTATGGGGCTGTCTCAATAATTTTTATCTGGTTTTCTCTACTATGCTGGAAGACAGTGGTATGGATGTGGTAGATTTTACATTTATTTCTTTGTCATGGTCAGATCACCTCCTTTTCAGGGTCAAACTAACTGTTGTGTTAAATATATAATATGTTACTGTTTGCTTTTGGTTTTTATTCTAAATTGTCTATGTGGCTTCCACTATGTCAAAGGAAATGAGATTTAAATCTCCTTCATCTTCTTGCTTCCACAAATTTCCATTTTTAGAGGCTTAACTCCCCCCCCCCCCAAAGTGACCAACAGGCTTATAAAGTAAAAATGAAGAAATTGTGAGCTGCATGCCGTATATTTAATATAACATATAATTTGCTACTGAGATGTAGGCTTACAAAAATGATACCTCTCTGCTAGGCTGGAGGATGGTCTGGATTTCAGAGTGCTTTAGGGGATTTTCTGGCTAGTATGTTGAATTCTTGTGCTGAAAGTCACTTTGCTGAATATGGAGATGACTCAGGCAGTTGATGCTGCCCTATGCTGCAAAGCCTGGTTTGCTCTCTGGTATACCTTAATTGAAGTCTGTGAAACAAGATGAGAGATGACTGGCATACAGGTGGAGGAAAACTGCCTGAAGCTGGATCCACAATTAAATCATGCCAGCATTGTATTGTCTTCACCGGCTCTTGGTTTGTTTCTGGGCTGAATCTGAAGTGCTGGATTCAACCCATGCAGTCTTTCACAGCTTAGGGTCATAGTATCTGCCTCCTCCACATATGTGCCTCGAGGTCATCTCCAAAAGCCAGCTCCGTGTGTCCCTGCATACTGAGATTTGACAGGTAGGCCTGTTCAGCAGTGCAGTGCTTTCCCTAGAGAGGCCTACCTGATGTCTTCATTTACATTTTTGGCACCCCTTTATCCTCTCAAGTTTACTCTTCTATACGTTTTAACTGATTAGTAAAGCTGTTTTTTATCTCCAGGGAGATGGAAGGTTGGATCTTTAAGCATGCTTTGCTTTCATCTTGTGAAGCAGCATAAGCATGCTCAGCTAAACGTGTTCATACCCTGCTTGCAGACCTTGCCTGCGAACATGCATCCTGCAGCACAGTACTCATTTGAAATGGCTGAAACAGGCCTCCATGTGCATTCATACCCAGTTCGTATATGTGGAAGAGAAACTCACTTAAACTAGGATATTGATCTTGCCTACAGCGGGACCTGCAGTAAATGAATGCACCCACAGCGGTGTGAACTAACAAACACCTGCCTTTATGCAATACTGTAAAGTGTAGCTTCCTACAGGATGCCTGCAGTGCAACCTTTTCGGCTCTACTGTATAAGATGACCTGAGATTTTTGTAAGGACATTTTGAGGGAAAATGGAAGCTCTGTCAGAGGAAAGAGACTGGGGAGATGAAAGGGAGAGTATTTGCTTCACACATTCATATTCTTGGGGTACAGGAGGTTGGAAACTGGATTGGGACACTTCAGCTGTGATGTTTTAGTGGAGAAGCAGACAGCTTCCAGCTGCAGGCCAGACAGGGAGGATGCAAGGTAACTCCTACTTAGACAATGTCTAGCAGATGTCTGGACAATGCCTTGTTTGGAAAAGTCAAATAATCATTACAGTTCTCCAAACAAGACTGAAGAAAATCAAAATGAACCTTTTGCTTACAAAGTGGGCATAATAACAAATTCAATATACTTGCTACAAGAACAGTGGTTATAGTTATTGTGGCAGGATAACGTCAGAGCCTAGAGCATAATTTCAGTTGCTCTGCATGCTGAGAAATGTTTTGGGTTGACAAAGTAATGAAACAGGATACAATCTGGCGATTTCATCAACAAACAACCATCTTCATTCCACGTACCATTTGGAGCATTTTAAAATAGCAGAAGCATTGGAAATATTTTCTGTGACTTATTTGGAGAAAGATAATCAGTCCCTGAAAAAGTAAATTCCTTTTCCAAAACATTATGATCATAATGAAAAGTTCTGCAAACACCTAAGAATATCTTCACTTCTGTTTGGAACAATATGTATTCCTACCACCTTGTCTCACCTAACAACCTGCTGGCCATATTCTAAACTAACTGCAGAATGACGACCTTCTCCATTTTAAATATAATTTTCATCTCATGTTTGTATGGACACCATGTTCAAGGAAACTCACCATTTTAAAATAAAGTAAGATCTCTGCAAATACAACAAAGTATAAATTATTTTAAAATCAGAAGTTCAAATATTTAAATTAAAAAGAGATGACATTTAACTAAAACCATGCTGTAACAGAACACATTAACAACCCTGCATCTTTTGCTCAATGTTTACAAGTTTAGTGTGAAAGTTACATTAGAAACTTAAGCCAAAAATTTCAATTTCCCTTAAGATGCCCTTTCAACTTGTTGAGAAATGGATATATAAATATGTGGTACCAGTTGATGTATGTGCTTAATTATGTCTCAGATGAATAAAAGTTCTTGGCTAATTAAAGAAGGTTGTGGCTTGAATACTTATCTGCATGTTTTAAACAGCTCATCTAACGAAAGAGAAAAAGATTGAGATCAAAGTCTTCTGATCATTAGATAATTTTAAAATGTTGGATTAGATCTTTTTTTTCAAAAAAGTATTTACCCAGAGAGTACAATCAAGACTGTGTATTCCTTTAAGTGTTCCTGCAAGCTCAGTAATATAGGCTTACAATTTCTCTTAGGGTGACAGAAGTACATTATAGCAGCTTTTGTGGTGAATTGTTTTTATGTAACTAGATGTCCATCATTACATTTTGTTACCTCTATATGACTTGTAATACTGTTTCACTGATAGCACCAGTTTTAAAAATAGAACTGTGCTGCAATATTAAAAGTAGAATATCTGTCTTTGCATTCCTTGTATGGGCTGTTTTCCATTATGAACATTTGAGAAATCTACTGTGTTCTGTTGAAATATACACTGACAGCCAGATTCTAAAAACCAAATTTTAAAAAAACCCAGAACACAACCCCCTCCCCCAAATTGGCTCAGTATATATATTACAGAATGACAAATCCGCAAAATCCTGCCAGGGTAAATATGCATGTATCATTTGATATGATGTGACATGCCCAATCCTAGTTGCAGCTAGCAACAAAGAGAATAGTTCTTGAATCACAGCCTGTTTGCCCTAAATTTATCAACAACACAGCATCCTAAAAGATCCAGGCTCATTTATCTTGTTAGCATCACTATATGTGCTGTCTTTCATTTTGGAAAGTGTTTTCCTCATATAAAACCAGGTATAAATAATTTTCCAAAGCATATCCATCTTGTAGTTAACTATGCTGAGTCCTGAGGGTTAATGGAAGGTGTACAGCTAAATAATTTTCAAACTCCCTAAACAAAGCCATATATATTCGCCATATATTTCAGGCAATAACAAATATCTTTATATGGACAGAACAATTGTTTCAGCTGGAGCAACTGGGGAACTGTTTTTGCATTAACAATCTTATGCTAATGCAAAAAACCTCACAAACCTACCCATCTGTCCAAGCTTAGCCCATTTGGACTAGAACACTGAGTAACCTGGCTTCCTCTTCCCAAGAATGGAAAGTTTTGTGGCAAGTATTTACCCAAGAAGTCTAAATGTCTTGCAAGATTCTGGCACCAACTTCAAAAAATAAGCTGTGTCACAAACATGTATCCTAAATAAAGATGCTAATCTCTACAACTCCTATAAGGGAACATATGAAATATTAAAAGGCATTCTTACATTAAATTTAAATCAGTTTGATTGATTTTAGCAAATATATTTATGCTGACATGCTGAACTCTTTTACTTCTCACTGATTAACAAAGCAGTCCTATAATCCCTAGACAGCATCTAGAAGGCTGTAGGAAGCTTTAGACTCCAAGCTTGGAAAAGAGCTTTAACCTCAGAACTAAGGATCTGTCTGTGGATTGCTCTTTCCCCCACCTTGAACAGCCATTACTGAAAAAACCATGCTGGCCTTTTTTCTGAGGTGGTATGCTCTTTTTGGATATGGGAATCCCAATCACAGCTGGGAATTTTGGAAGAAATTATAATGCATTCTCAAAGTGTACTGAGCTGAACTTCTATTCTCTGAAAAAACATCACTTAAGCAACTCATAAGCAATCGTATCAATAAGAGAGGCAGAATAAAGACACTTCAGAGTGAAATGCCTGTTCTCACCTTGACTTTTGCTTCTTGCCACAGCTCAGCAATATTAAGAAATAACAGTGCAATTCAGTGCGGCTGGCTGGTACTCTCTGAACTCTAAAACCAGTATAGTGCAAAGGTGAACTATAAATGTAACCATCATCATCTAACGGAGGGCAGGAGAAGCGCACAGGTGAAGTTCACCAGTTTTGGCCCTCTAACTCTTTTGCCTCTGCTTGCAAGGAGAAGAGGGTAGAGTTGCCACCACGATACCTTGCTTCACAGTGGCGTTTTACTCCTCCCTTTCCCATCCCTCCTCTGATGGCCTCCAACAAGCTCTGAGGCAGGCCTGATGTCTGGGCAATGTGGTTCTTTCTGCACCAACTGCAGGGATGGAGGGTGGAGAGCCAGTGTGGCATAGTGGTTAAGAGCATGGGACTGGGACTCAGACGACCTGGGTTCAAGTCCCCGCTCGGCCATGGAGCCAGCTGGGTGACTTTGGGCCAGTCACAGACTCTCAGTCCAGCCTACCTCACAGGGTTGTTGTTGTGGGGATAAGATGGAGGAGGAGATGTAAGCTGCCTTGAGCCCTTTGTAGGAAAATGTCAGGATATACATAGAAAAATAAATAAATAAATATTCCGATCTAGAATCCCATTCCAGTCACAGAGTATACTTTCTTATGGCTATTCTAGCTCTGTCTGGGGGCCACAGGACTGTACCCTAAAATACTTGAATCTTTTTTTAAAGGCATGCCCCTTTTAAAATTATTATAAAGGTTTTGAAAATGTGTTTTGCTTATTACAACTTTTCTTTCAAATCATATTTTACAAAATGTAAACATTGTTTATATTTTCAAGTAAAATATGAAAGGGCATGCCTGATCTTAGCTGCTTATATAAAAAAACCTCTGTGTTAAAATCAGGAATTTTGTAAACCTACATGGAAAATGGAATGTGATACACTCACTACTGATCCATTATCCATCTAAATATGGAAGTCCCGTCTATAAAATGCTTAGACAAGCTCAAATCTGTCGCAACTTCATTTGGCATCCTCTAGGTCTTGATTAGAAATTCCATTGTTCTAAAACAGAAGCATCTGGAAGTGCTAACTTCTCAATATCTTTCAATCTGTTCTCAAGCATAATGACAGAGAATAGAAGCATCAATCCCCCATAAAACCAAAGCTATTGCAGTGGCTCAAGCTCATTCTTACTTTAACTCATTACTAAACTGATTTATATTATATATACTACCTTTTTGTGTTTCAAGGATCTCAAATTACATATTACCCTTATTCTGAATCTTATCCTCACAACACCCCTATGAGGTGTTGTGAGGATAAGCTGAGAGTCAGTGATTGGCTCAAATTCACCCAGTGAGCTTTGGGTCAAGTGGGGACCAGATTCTGGATCTCCCAGATGTCCAAACTACAACGTGCAGCCCAGTTTCATACATGTCCTGCCACTTCACAGGCACACAACCTGCAGCAGCAGACACATGCCCCATTAACACAGATACACACAGATGACACACAAGGACCCTGCCATTGTATACAGGAAACACCACAGAAGTCCTATTCATGGACAGAAGTCACATAAGCCCACCCCACACAGAAAACACACACAAAAGCACACCCTGTCCAGTCCACTCAGTTACAAAGGAAAGAAAAAAAAATCTTCCAGTATTTCAACTCCAGGTTCAGCCACACCGTCCCCTGCTTGGGACTCCTGAATCCTTTTCGGTCAAAGTTCCCACCTGGGAAGGTGTTATGCATGTGTACATGTGAGAAGAAGAGCAAGAGAAGGGGCTGGGAAGGGAATAAAAAGAAGATATGGAAGGGGCTCAACTAGGAAATGGGTGGAAGGAGAGCAAGAGCAAAGCTAGAAGTTGGGAGTATAGAGAGAGTGCCAAAAGAAAAAGTCTCTGTGGGCAGAAGACTACTGGACTCGGCCAGAAGCAGCTATTTCTACTCCTCCATCCTGTGGAACAAGTGATCAGGAACAGGAAGGAGAACTTGGTATCCTCACTTCTAAAGGCAAAAGAGAGCTTTGTGATGCAGTCAGCAGTCCCCAAGCGGGCCTTTATACCTGTGGTTAATACACTGGAGAGGGCCCAGATGTAAAATACTATTAGAAACTTTTTATGATGACCCATCTGTGGTGCCTTCGCAACCCACTGGCTGAAGATTTAGTCTATATTTAGTCTATATTTTAGTCAGATTTAGTCTGATCTAGTCTATGTTTTTCAGATGTACAAGCACTTAATACAACTCCACAAAAGGGCTTGCATTCACAACTGCCCATTGTCATGACATCCAACTTTGATGATACTCAGACACTACAGATGGGCAGGGCGACTTATTTTATTTTATATTGTTAACTTGTTTTATATTTTATTGTATTATATTTTAATTGATACCTTTGTGAGCCACCCCGAGGCTTCGGCGAATGGGGTGGCATAGAAATTTTCTGAATAAATAAATAAATAAATAAATAATACAGCAGTAGAACTGTTTATATATATCACAAGATATATATCACAAGATTAGCTCGCAGCAGCTGCCTGTGTTAGTCTGCCTTTTCTTCAGTAAGAAGTAAGTACTTCAATAGGAAGGAAACCTCTCATGTGCATCACAGCTGGGTTCATCCACAGGCAAAAAATTTCGTTATGCCGGATTTTATTTGTAAACCATTTAGAAGTGAAATATTATTCTAAAAGGGATGTCATGAACCATAAAACATGATAAATTGTGACAGTCTTCAGTACAACCGCAGCAAACTTACGCAGCAATAATATTACAAGCAATCTGCCAGAGAAACATTGGGTCTACATTCAACTTCTTCAGTGTGTGCATGTAAGCCTAATGCCTCACTTAACAATACCAATAGGTTGTTACACTTTGCCCTTGGGGAGAACTGTTCCATAGCAACACATTTGAACCCTGTATTCAGTGAAGGTGATGCATTGTGAAGTCTTCCTTTAGCTTAGCAAAAAGAGAAGCCACCAAAAAACTCAAACAACACGGCTATGCTCCTCCTCCACAGCTGCTTAATTGCAATGAAAGGTGTTGAACTGTTCTACCGCACATAGGTAAATCATCTTTTAGGATGCAGCATTCTTAAAAATATAATTTGTGTCATCAGTTGGTAAAATTCACAAATGCTGAGTGTTTGAAAGACTACTGCAAAGACAGATACTTCAATAAAATACAGGTGGACTGAAACAAAAAAGTATGCCTGTCACTGATGGAGAATGACCAGTATGTGGCCTCTTCTTCCCACTCCATCATCTTCCTGCTGGAGCCTTTGGGAAGTGCCAAAACAGAATCTGATGGCTGGCAATGGAAAGAGGTGACATGTGCAAAATTGGCAGTGAGGAAACGAAAGTGTCCGACAGCTACAGGAGACTTTTCTGGGGTGGGAGAACTTACGTGGGAACAAATGAAGCAGCCTTAAAAAAGTAAAAGAGATGGATAAAATTGACAAGACATTGACAAAAGTCTGCAATACTTTATTTATTTATTATTTATTTAGACAGCTTATATGCCGCCCCCTTTGCATAAGCCTCACATAAGCCTTTACCATGTTCATAAGGACTCAGAGAATTAAGTCTATTTGGAAATTTGATGCCGGGGCAGGGGGAATTTCAGTGGATCTGCAGTGGATTAGAGAAATGGTACTGAGAAAACTAAGAGTTCTGCCACAAAGGTACCTGGGATGAATGCTAGGAGTCTTCAGGAAGACAGAAGGTGGGGGAAACCAACTATAGCAAGCCATAAAGTGCCCAATCTTCTGTCAGATTAATAAGTCAACAACCAACTCATGGTAGCTTTTTCTCAGGTGGCTTAGCATGACATGGGAACTTGCCCAGTGGGCTCAGTTTGGTCCCACCCACCATGAGCATGCAAACCCTCAGATATTAACCAAAAGGGAATGTGATCCTCATTAAAAAAAAAAAAAGAGGATATCTGTTTGAGGGAAATATTTATGGGATGTTTCATTATATATATATAGTATACACCACTACATGGGGAATTAAAAAGTAAAATGAATAGACAGAGGTCTAAATATTTGTTAAATCAATTCTGTCTGCTTTTTGCAGATGGTCAAGCATTTTTGTTCCATTATCCGCTCACTGAAAGAATCAGACTTTTTTTTAGGGATGTACAAGAATTTTGCTGTTGCTGTTTGAAAATGTACATTTGTATTAATTCACATTTGTGAAAATGCATATCAGTGCTAATGTACTAATGCTAAGTACACATTAGTGCAAATATCCCCCCAAAAGTAAAAACAAACAAACAACTGGTCCACAAGTCCACAGAATTCATGCTGAAAAATCCATGCTGTTCTTCATCAGGTTGAATTTATCAAAATCTTGATTCAATTCAGTTTTCTCTAAGATTACAGTCCATTGTGATGTTTACACTAACCATAGCAGGTTCTGACAGGCCAAAACACAAATGGCTTGCTGGCTTCTGCAAACCTATTTATTATGGTTCGCTGAAGACAAGATAGAAATAAGGTACAGCTTTCTTTATTAATAGCTATGACTAACTCAAGAGGGGAAAAAGAACATAAACAGATTTCCCGAATCTACCATTTACTTCACCCTATTTACAAATGACATGATAAAAGCATAATATAAAATATTCATAATTAATTCTAATTAAAAATGTTGCCAAGTATCTCACTAACTGAGCAAACAATGGAAATGGTCATGTGTGTAAAATAGCATCTTTCCAAAATAAATACAATGACATGAAAGTTCCATGAATTTGCTTGAAGCATACATGTTGATGCCAAACATCTCAAACAAATTATTCCATTAACTTGGTATAGATCACTGACCTAAGAAATTGGATTTGCACTTCCCAGGAAGATGCTATCTATTATACTTTCTCACTCTTTGTACGAAATATGTTTCCAACATTTCCAGCAATGGAATATATCAGTTATATAGAAGAAAAGCAACACTTCCTTTCTAGGTTCTATTGTTGAATAAAAATTTCAACTACAGCTTAATATAAAATACATTTTAGACTCTACTGGGAAAAGTCAGCTTGAAAAGCATCAATGGATGTTAGGATGTACTTAGTTAAGCAAAATGACTTTCAGCTTCAGTGGAAGCAAAGAAAGTGATCTCTGATATATATATATATATATATATATATATATATATATATATATATGTATGTAATAGTGATAGTTTACATCTCATTCAAATAGCATTAAGCTATTAAAATTGTATTTTGTGTCAAAGATAACAGAATGTTTAAACTAATCAAGCACTAATCTAACTCATGACAAGTGCAGTATTTTTACAAGCTTCATGGCTATGATAGTCAGATTATTTTCATCTGCTCTTCATCTCAAACATAGTAACTACAATTATATCTAATTTATATGAGTATAGATACAGTAAGAATGTTATCTCTAATTCAGCCATTCAAGTCAGAGGGAAGGAAGAATTTCACATAATTGCTGCCAAATAGAAATAATTATTAGGCAACGTTTTACTTCCAGCAGTCACGTGGAGTAGAAAGACTTATACATGGTCTAAGCAATGGCAAGCAAAGAATTGGATTAACTTTCTTTCAGAGGAAAATGACAAGCAATTCTGCAAATATGTCACTTGAATACAATTAATGGGAAATTATTGTCAAAGACTAAATTTGGCTTCTTGACTCAGAACTCTAGATGCCCAATTATTCCAGTCCTTAATGGGGCAATATGTACTCAGTTTCAATTAAACAACAGCATGGTTTCCCTCATGATTATCATGGAGGAAAGCAGAGTTTCAGCTAGATATATTACCTTATACATTTTTGGATGCATTTTTGTCTATCTGTCTATTTATTTATTTATTAGATTTATTTCTTGCTTTTTTCTTGCAATGAACTCAAGAGCGGTTTACACCCTCCTCCTCCTCCACCTGCTCTCAATCTTATCCCCACAACAACCCTGTGACGTAGGTTGGGCTGAGAGTCTGTGACTGACTCTCACCCAGTTGGCTCCATGGCTGAGTCAGGACTAGAACCCAGTTTGTCTGAGTCCCAGACCTGAGCTCTTAACCACTACACCAAACTGGCTCTCAATGTTGCTTCTTGAAACATGTCCCATATAAATTTTTCAGCTCATGCGTTTGGTTATTCTTAAAACAAGCACCGCCTTGTTCAAAAGTCATATAGCCTTAGCTCAATTAAAAATGGAAGCCAGTTTGCCACCAAAACTATTTGAGGTACTCTCTCATTCACACTGTCCACTCCAGGTGAGCAAGAAAAATCACTGCAAGGCATATCAAAATCTAATTTTTATTTGGGTAAATTCATATTCTTTTAGGTATCCAAAGAGCAGACTTTGCATGTGGGGTAGCATGATTTCCTGGTTCAAACACAGGGTCAGTTTTCTGATCTTATCAAGAGGAGAAGTTGCCCACCTTCTCAGAATGGAAGTGGAAGAGCAGACAAAATGGCCAATGTAATAAGAAATTACACCTGCCAACCTGATACAGCTGAAGTAGGGTTTTCTTTGAAAATCATGATCCCAAATCAATGAAGAATATGAAGAACAAGAGGCATTTTTGTTCATTCTTCTGGGGCTATTTTTTCCACCTTTCAGAAATTCAATCTAGCATTAGCTTCAAGTATATTATACTCTTCCTCAAAAAGAATAGTCACTTAATCTCTCTTACAAAGTTGGCTGAATGTGCTTTTCCAAATGACTACTACCTTTGAGAAAGAGTAAGAAATACTGAAATATGTTAAGTGAGAAATTTGATTATTGTAAATAAATGCACCATGTTCTTTAATTTGCTTTGAGCCTACTATTTTAATGCACCCACCTATTTTACATAGGCTTATGAGTGCGGATTGCTTGTACACTCAATTTTGAGTACACGAATTTTCTCTGGACATTTATGGTAAGTATAAATGTACTCCCCACCAGATATCTGGTTGGCAGTTTTAACATGTTAACATGGATGTTTAAAGGCATAACTTTCACAACCAGCTTGGTTGAAGAACTGGGAGAGGGATCCATACGCTTTCAGTGCAATCCTGATGAAAAAGTAGATGAGAAAAAAGCCTTCTAGTTCTAATTAGAAAGAACATCAAATATTGGTAATGTAAAGACTTTGAGGTATGCTTCAAGCAGTCATCTTTGTGGGAAGAAAAGCACATATCCATGCAGATGGCTAAAGGAGATATACTGGATGCTGTGAGGCAATGTCAATCCAGGTGTTTTGGCCTACAACTGCCACTGGCTAGTCTATCTCACGTGATGGTATTTGTAGGCCAAAGCATCCAGAGGGCTGCAAGACCACCTCTGGTCTAGAAGATCCATTCCCAAAAAGCTGTGGTCACCATGCCTTTCAACAAATGGGCCAAAATCTAATAAACTGAAACCTCCACCACTGCCTTAAAGAACCCAGCATATCTTCTTTTAGCCACCTAGATGTAGTCTACTCCCCTTGCTTAAGTTCAGGAGGCTGAAGAGAACAAAGGTTCTCTGCTGGGACTAGCCTTTCATGCACCATTGTTGAATGGGGCTGCATTTCTTCCCCTAAAACTCTTCCGCTTCCCAATAGAATAGAGGAGGGTTTTTCCCATTAAGAGTCATAGACTTTGTTGCAATCCTAGAATAGTATCTCCTGCCGGTAGGGCAATGGTTTAAGTTTCTTATAACATCCCACCCGATCCCAGTGTACTAAGTTCAGTCAGTAGAAACAGACTACAAAAATACAAATTCAAAAGGTTAAATAGTACCAAATAGCACTGTTTCTATTCAGGGCTGAAAATTACATAGTTTCAATGGTAATATTACATCAGTCCTGTAAATATGTGGATTCTGGACTTTGTGCCCTAATATGACCCAGTTTACTCTTGTTTGAAAGTAGTAGTTGTTATACTTGAGAGTGCATATGGGTGCTCCTCACTTCAACGCCTCTCTAGGGGATGAAGAAAGAAAAGCTAAAAGAAATAAAGCAAATGTATTTTAAAGTATCAAAATCCTGCTTCTTGTCCAAAAGATATGGCTGCTTTGTAAGGTTTGGGAGCTCCTTCCAATACAAAGACAGATGACTGACTCTTTCTTCCAATGAGGAGGCAGAACTTCTCCAGATCTGAAGACTGCCCTCTGGACACCTAGATGAGAACCAAAATTTTTCTCTGTCTCACCCGAGGGTTACCATTAAATTTAACTAGGCAAGGAGATGGATTTTGTTTGACATAGCGGAAGCCCATCTGGAGGCTTGCAGGAGATCAAGAAAGGCCTACGGCAAGGACTTAAAATTGTGTTACAACAGCTACTAAAAAAAGCTCACTGAACCTTACATCGTTTCTACCGTGTACACAATTTATTGCATTAAAGTCTTTCTAGCTATTATATTCAACTTCACAACTCACAATTCTATATATATAGCTTGAATCCAAAGATCCCTCCACACACAGAGAAGGCAACATCTATATATGCACAGAAGATCATGCCTCAGTCACATGCTTCTGTGCTTCCTAGGGCTTTGGACAGGTCTCCGATTAATTTTTCAGGGAAACCAAAAGGTTCAATGGGAAGAAGAGCTAAAGAAATCTTGCAGAGTGTGTAGAAGTGCATTCTGCTGATGCACAGTTGTCTTTGAATCAAAGCCAGCAGAACATCTGATTTCTTGATTACTGATGATGATGATTCTGACCTGCCTGCATAGTTATACTTCAAGCCAGCATGTCCAGTCACCTTAGCTAAGCCGGAAAGGTAGAGGCCTGCAGCCAGGTGGGTGCCCATATGGGGAAATGAAGCAGGGGTTGGACTTTATGCCTTTCTTATAACCATGTTCCAACTCTAATTCTGTTCTCTTCTATTCCACTGGTATCAGAACCAAGCTTTTATTAAAGATAAATATTGAAATAGGTCTTCTGGAGTGCTATACACATTTTTAAACTGAAAAATATGTACAAATAATGACAACTCATAATGACATTTATTTAACTGTAACATTTTTTGGAATTTTTTTTAATCATCTTAAATTGTCTACATTTAATTCTGACCTTCCTAGAATGAATAGATAGGGAGTAGATAAAGGCTTTAAATAAGCAAATGAAAATGATAAACTCTGATATTTAACATAAAAGCCATGCACTTGCAAAACAAAGCTCCATTGCCAAAAGGTATTAGAACATTGCTAGAAAGGTTCCTTCTCTCTGAAGTCCTGCATCACTGCCATGTAACCTCCACACTCTGCTCTAATTTGCCGTAGTTCCCATTTAGGTTCTTGCTTGTTACATGAGCATGGTCATTTAGACCATTTAGCATGCAGAGCAACATAAACACAACTACCCAGGATATGTTCCCTTGTCTCTCTCAAAACTCCCCCTACACATCATTCTGAATACACAGTTGAGTATTTTGAAGATTTCAATTATAATTAGCTGCTTCACTCTGTGGACAGAGCTACACACTGCTAAACTATGCAAAATAATAAAACGATAGTTTTCACTGATGCTCCCCAATTATTCTGTGGTGCTTACTGTTCTGATCTTCCTCAAATGCTTTTGCTTGAATCATGCTGCATCTTTTTTACATTACACTTTCAATATAATCCCAACATGTTTACTCAGAGTGCTTCCAGAGGGATGGCTGTATCATTGCTAATCAAAGACACTGTGCTACTTTCCCCTTCTTAACAGATTCCCGCCCCCCGGGGGGTGGAGTCTGAAGCTCGGGGGAAAAACATTGGAGGGCTACAAATTGAGTATGTCATATTCTGGCCCTTGTAAAACTTCATGAGTGAGGCAGGGGGGTGGCAAGATAAAAGCTTATCTGAAAGGACCACAGGAACCTGAAATTTGTGTCCCGAGGGGAAAAGATGCACAAGAATCAGTCATGGAGGGTAAGAATGATCTCAAAGGAACAGACAATCTGTATTACATTCCTTGTTCCCAATTGCAAACTAAGATTGATTTATTGCCACTATTGAATAGCCCATTGAAAATTAAAAACGTTGGGAAATGAACTATCTGATTTAGTAGTCTTCCTTGACACAGACTATCCAGTTTAGTAGTCTTCCTTATTTATATAAAATAAACTGGCTGTGAGAGTATCTTTCACCATACTCTTAAAGCTTGCTATCACATTTTAAGAGATTTAATAACCTTTTTGCAGTTGTGGGAAAGAAGTAGTGGGAAAACATGAGATTTATTTATTATTTATGTAAAGCTTTTATATCCTACTCTTCGCAATGTCTCAGGGTGGTGATACAATAAAATAAATAAGATACAGCAACAAATAGAATGCTGTCCAGACACTATATAAAACCCCACAGATAGGCAGGGTGATTGCTGAACAAAAACCTCAGGGTGATTGCTGAAAGCACCCTGAGCATTTAGTCCCACTGAGCCAAAAGGAGAGTGCTTCCTGGTAAGTTTATGTAAGAGTGAACTTTGTACGACTATCTTGTTTCTGAAAATGCATTAGCAAGCTCACTGAAAAAGCACAGTCCACTAACAATATCAATGTCAACTCAATTCAATAATTTTATCAATAAAGCGAAGCACTGAGTGTGCGTGTTAGGAAGGGGGAGTAAAACATGATGTTTCAAGACATGACAAAAAAATACTGAGCTTGACAGCTTTTTGTCTTTTCATGTCTGGCAGGACAATTTCCATTGATCTGCATTACAAAAGGAGGTTAACTTCTCTGGGGCACCAGAGAATTGTAGCTTTTATCCTGATATCTCATTTCATGTCAAAGGTAAGCATATATAAACATTATTTATTTCGATTCCATCTCTAAAAATAGTGCTCAAGATACCTAAGTTATAATTAAAAAATGAAAACTTGTCAAATCACATCAGGTACCAACTTACTAATGTGTGTGCTCATGGGAGTGAACCATTCACACAATAGGGCCTTCATGCTTCTAAGACAACCCAGAATGAGAAGAAATACTGGCTTCCAGAGAGGCAGACTTAGCCTGCGGAGCACAATGGAACTAGATGAGGCAGAGCTAGACAATGGCCATCAACAAGAAATAATAGCACCCTCCCCTGCTCCCCAAGGCTGAAACCTGTTCCAGCAGCAAGTCAACTACAATTCCAAAAATGTGCCGGAATAAAAATCTCTTTGCCTACTGGCATGTTTGTGGTGGGTCAACCAAGAGAAAACTGACTTAGCCTCCCTTGGCAGACAATTACAGAGCCAAGGAATAGCTGACAAGAAGACCATCTCCTGTGTCCCTATTAAATGTTCTCTGAATGGTGGTAGGACTAAGATAGGGACGTCCCACAATATCTGGGCAAGCTCATAGTGGAGAATGCAGTATTTCAAATAGCCTGGTCCTTAGTTGTGCAAAGCTTTACAGGCCATAAACTGTTCTTTGAACTGTGCTCAGAAATGGTCCAATAGCCGGAGAAGTTCTGATAACACATGTTCCATAAAACTGGCCTCTATCAGCTGGCTTGCTGCAGCATTGTGGACTATCTGAACTTTCCTAAAACTTTATGAAAGCAGTTCCACATACAGCATGTTACATCAGTCTACATGGAAGTAACTAAGACATGTATCACGGTGGCCAGATCTGACATTTCTAGGAATGAATGTAGTGAAAACCTACAAGTTGTGCAAACTTATTCTTGTCTACCACTGAAACCAGGACACTGGATTCCAGGGCCAAGGCTGAATCCAGAAATATACCCAAGCTATGAACTTGAGTCCTCAAGTTTCAGGGGAAATATAACCCCATCTATACTGAATCCCCCTCGATACATATTTGAGGGGATATTTTTAAAGGGAAGCTTATGACTTTAAGAACTTTGGGAACACAACATGGAACAGAACAAGAGAGATTTGCTCATCTCTAACCCTGGGTCATGATACAACTGCAGCTCACCCAACAGACTGGTGCTTTCTCTAATGTAATCCCTCGATCTATACTAAAGAGTTTGAGCTTCAGTGATCATATTGTTATTGTATTTTATTCATATTGCTATATTTTATAAATATAATAAATATTTATTAATATATATAATAAATATTTATTAATATTTATTATATTATTTGCTAAGCAGAGTGAGACAAAAGTAACCTAAAAGTACTCTTTGAAACCCATAACAAAATAAGTCAAATACAAACCATTGTTTTACTGTGACCAATGACCACAAAAATTTCGGCTTTGCTTATAAGTTGAATTGAGCACCTGTGAAGATATACTACAAAAGTATGAGCAGAACAACTGAACTAGTATTAAAAATGAATGAGTAAACTGAATAATTAAAATAAGAATTATCTAATCCCTATAATGTTAGGGATGTTATCAATTATTCAAGTAACAAATAAACACACGAGCCAAACATTTTCTGAGATAACTCAAAATCAATATTTACTCACCACAGATGGCTATGGATCTTTTCATTAATCATATTCCAATAATCAGAAGAATTTTACAACACTTTTTCATATACAGTTTCTATTCATTATTCCTTCTCATCTGCTGCTTTATAGTATCTCTATTTTTTCAAAATATGTTTTTCCATAATGCACAACCTAACCCTAATATTAGCATATGAAGTAAACCAGCAAAATAACAAGAACAGGTTCTTAATATGTACTAGATTCCCAAATCCAAAATTCAGAACCAAGTCAGACTGAGTTGGACAGAGGCAGGAGATGTCCAAATAAAGGTGAGGATCCTCCAAAGTAGAAACATAGAAACAGAGTGAATCAGAAGGGCAGGTAGTCTGACCCCTGGCTCCAGCCGGCTCTGCTCATGACATGCCCACCATGTGCATGTCCAGCCTATCCATAAATGTCCTCACTGATGGAACTTCAACCACCTCCTGGGGAAGTCCATTCCATACCCTAGGTGTCCAAACTGTCAGGAACTACTTCCTGGCATCCACCTTGAATCTAGGTTCTATTGGTTCCATTGGAACACATCCTGCCCTCATCCACAGGGGAAAAAAGGTCACATCCCACATCTGTGTGACACCCCCTCACATATGTGTATGTAGCTAACAGGTCCCCTCTGAGTCTCCTTTTCTCAAGGCTCAAGACCCAGTTCCCTCAATCCCTCCCCATATGGCTTAACCTGCAAACCAGCCCCCATCCCTGTGGCCTTTTGCTGCACCGATTCCAACCTTCCTATATCCCTCTTGCAATATGGGGCCCTGAACTGAACACAATAGTCTAGTTGAGGGTGCACCAGAGTAGTATAGAGTGGCAGTTATACCTCTCTCAATCTAGAAGCCACACTTCTGGCTATGCATCCTAGGGTGGCATGCGCCCTCTTGACCGTCATGTCACACTGGTGACTCATGTTTAGCGTGCAGTTGACCAGCACCCTGAGAACCCTTTCAAAAGTGCTGCTCTCCATCCATTTGTCCCCTAACCTGTACTTAAGATGCCAATTCCTATGCCCAAGTGCAAGACCTTGCACTTACCTGCATTGAATGCCATCCTGTTGTCCCTGGCCCACTTCCATAGTCTGTCCAGATCCTTTTGAATCCAGAGTACCTGCTCTTCAGTTGTAGCACTGCCCCCATTTTAATATCATCTATGAATCTGATAAGCAGACCTGTCACCCCTTCTTCCAGGTCACTGATGAAAAGATTGAACAGGATCGGTCCCAGGACAGAGCCCAGGGGGACCCCGCTCATCACCAACCACCATCCTGATGATTCCCCCCTAATAGTTACCCTCTGTTTTTGGTCTGTCAACCATACCCTAATCCATCAGACAGAGCATTAGCTTATCCCAAAACTCCTCAAAGTAGTCCAAATCTGACCAGTCATGTACAAACAGAGTTTGGAGAAACACAGAAATACAGAAAATGTGTCTCCAAAAATTTATGCATTTCTCCTCAATCTCTCCAGGTAAGGGAAACACCAGGGCGGGGAGGGGGACAAGAGGAAGGTATGTAGTTTTATGACAGGTACTTCTAATTTCAGTAGACAGTGTTTCCAAAGTTCAGATAGTATTGTATACCAAAAGTTAGGAAAGAAAGCACCAACTTCCAGAGGTCACCAGCATGTTCAATGGCCAGTGTCAAGGGGAGAAGTCTTGCACAAATTGGCTAAGATGTGATTAAAAGATGCAGGTTCAGCTTTACTTGTGATAGTCATAATCCCCTGATCAAATTTATTGCATTGCATTTGTCCCTCTCCCATATACTATGCCAAATAGAAAACAATCCTAAATCCAGCGCATTTTATAAGTTCCCATTCAAAACAATCGTAGCTACTCAGGAGCAAAGATTAAGAAAAAATTTATAAATATTATCGTCAGGATGTAATGTAGGAACATGGATAGTAGTTCTGGGTAGTTTGGTACCCATGACAACAAGCAACACTCTCCAGGTCCACATGACATGACGAGCTGTGCTATCGAGGAGTAGATTTGTTTTGCACAACATGCTACGTGCAATGACTGATGATTGGTTGTCATGTTACCAAAACAGAGCCCAGTTTACCCACAGTGGATTTTTTACAAAATTAGTGATCTTGAGAAGCCATGAACCATTCTATGCAATTAGTCTCAGTGTAGGTAAAGCCCAATGCCTAGCAACTTGCTTGGTGAAAGAAAGACCCCCACTAGGGCCAGTCATTCTACAAGTGCCCAAGCAGTACTGGGGATGGCTGCCACTGACTTGCTGCCTTCCCCACCATGACGGTGAGCTGTTATTGCCTCCTTGTGGCTTTCTTGCACTTTACACTTTTCCTCCAGAGATGGTAAAGGGTGGCATGATAAATGGCTTTTGCAATGCCCATATTGACAGCCTCTGACTGCCCCTTCAAAGTGCCTGAGCAGCACCATGCAAGGGCTGACAATGGTTGTCAAATAAAATAGGCACAAGTTCAAAAATGGGCACAATGGTTAAAAAAATGGGCACAAGTTCTTCACAAATAGGTTTTTATTTATTCAGTGGCACTCGAGGAATTTTGCTGTTGCATGAGTGTGGGAAATTGAAGCCTTGCCTGGGGCAAGGTACCCTGGGGAGGGGGTACCTTCTTCTAAGGTGTTTTGTCCTGGACATTGCCTCAAAGAAGCTCTAAACAGGCTCCTCCCATTGGTTCGTTTTGAGAGCTGCTGCCAAAAGAAGCCAAAGGTATGCAGGCTCTTTGCACATAAAAAGGGTTTGTAAACTGACTACTGATCATGGAAACCAGGCCCTTGCCTCAACAAGGGTCTGCAGGAGACTGAGACCTTAAGAAGGCTGACAGAACTGGAGCTGTTAAATGCTTCACCTCCGCTAGAGTCTAAATTCTAAAGGATCCATAGCTGTTTCTTTACCTTTCGGCTCATATCTGGTTGAGGGACAAGAGAAGCTGTCAGACATCACAACCAACATCTGGGATTGAAGGGAGGACAACATTCTCAGACTAGGAAGGCAGAAACTGGGGTGTCCAGAAACTTGGGTAGAGTCCTTGGAGCAATGCTTTGCCTCTGACCATAGGGACACGACACCTATAAATTCAGCCATTTCATTTCATTTTTTTTTAAAGATCTAGGGTGGTTATATTGCTCAGTAGTTAGGCTCACTATGCCATATTTCTGCTTGTTAAAGCAACTGTCTTGGTGTTATAATAAACAGAGTTTGTATACACTTTGGCAGTAGATAAACACAATAGCCTCAGGTATACAGGTGCTCCCATTGCTTTACCATACTGAAGGTTTGACCATAAGGAAACAAAGTAAAATTCCAATTCCTTGAGTTGGAACCAATGAGCTACCATCTGGAGCCTTCCAAGTGATCTTTGGCAATGTGACAGGGTACAGACTCCTAGACAGATGGGTGATAGTTCATGCGGATCTCCTAAAAACTATTATATGCACTTTAAATACCATTTTTAAACTATAAAAATGCAAACTGGAGCATAACAGGTATTTTGTTAACAGTGTTAACACTGCTAACAGTGGCCTGATTTGAAGAAAAAAAGATTGTTACTCATTTTTCAAAAGGTGTAGCTTTTATTACAGTATTTAAGATGACAAGATTTTGAGGGAATGCACTTTTGTCTGCATTTAAAGGATGAACTACATCTTCCTATCAGTTGATAAGGAAAACCTAGACAAAGTAAGGCTTGTAATCATAACAAGATGATTTTTATAAATTGTCATCTTACTGAGGCAATTCAGAAACTTTTAAAATTCTGTTCAGCAAATTCTGTTAAGCAGATGGCTTTGGGGGCAAGTCTCTTTTCATAAAGCTGGTTAAGAAACTTCTGTCTGTGGTCTCTGTCTTAATGACTTTGTGCCCGAAATTTCAAACTGAGTTGTGAACAGAAAGGCAAATCCATCCCAAAATGCATTGCTCAACAAAAGTGTATATAGTGACGTACTAGGAAAGAAGCAATGAAATAAAGCTTAACGGTCTTTGTGCTTCTGGATAATTTTAAACCAAAAAATCTTTAAATGACAAATATTACATTTGGACTGGTACACTGCCTAAATGGATTCTGAAAATAGAATCTTCTTCAGTTAAAATATTCAGCAAATAAATGACACGGTGGCAGAGAACTTGTGTAGAACAAGCTGCTAAGGTTACTATTTGAGATAAATCAGGTACCCACAGCACTATAATATGTGGAAATTTAAGTTTGCAGAAATTAGATATATTGCCTCATTCATACCATCAGATAACAAATATTTATGTATACTGTTTATTGAATGAAATAAAAATTGTATTACTAAGAAAGCATTCCTGAGATGGAGTACGAGAGAGCCGAAAATGTCAGTGGTATCAAATTTTTGTATTAATACATTTAACAGAAGAATGTATTTCTGCTAAGGTCTCATCTCTACTGAAGTAAAACAATGGTCATATACGGGTAGGATCATCACAACTGTTACAGCTATTGAATAGGATGTGCTTCTAAATGGACATATAATTCATAACTTCATTTGCAGTAATACCCTGTTCATATTTGCTTGCCATAAACTGTACTGAATTCAGAGGGACTGGACTGTACTGAGTACTGTCAGGTGTGCACTGAGCTCAGCCAGGTGTGTGCACAGGATTGCAACCAGAATGTCTTCTTATCATGAGGAAAATTTTAATTCTAGCAATTACACACTTACCTATCTATCACAGCTTTTCATGTTTTTGATGTTTTGACATGTATTTATTTAATTTGAGGTCCTATGTAGCCTCTGAGACCTTGTTCTGAGGCCCTCTTGCTGTTCGGAGCCCCCCCCCCCCCACACACACACCTTGCCCACCCCAGTCCAGATTCCAGCAATGGCATGGGCATGATTGTGGTGAGCTCTCTCAAGGCCACTGGCCTGTCTCTCTGCCTCCTGGAGGCTCAGGAGCTGAGCCTCTTTGCGCTTGTCAGCAGGAGTGGGCAGGGCATGCTGGGAACAGTTTGTCAGTTCAAGTACAGGAAGCTCAGCGTGCCAATTCCAAGGAGGAAGGAGGGGCCAGGGGGGATCACATGAGAGGGCTTCTGGGCAGGAGAAACGGGAAAAAAGAGATGGACGTCACTGTATTTGGGGTGTGGGCAGAGAAGGAGCGGCTGGTGATCTCATATCAGAGAGCTCATATCAGTTTTCTCCCTCATTTAATGGTTACTTATATATATTAATTGTGTGTATTAAATTAAATATATTGCAAACACTTTAATTTACAATATGGAAATGTAGTTCATTGTGCAGCCCCAGGTTCCATGTCGAACTCCTCATGCAGTCCTTGGGGCAAGAAAAGTGGGATGGCCATGATTTAACTTATAGTTGCACAGTGTCAGAGAATAACTTGCAAGAAAACCGATGCTACAGAAATAAACACATGCACAGTCAGTTATATGCACAAACAAACAGACTCCTACTACTGCTACTATTACTACTCCTTGAAAAGCAAACAGCACTGTATTGGGAGTGCCTACCTCCTGGGAAAAGACATAGGTTCTGAAGTAAAGGTTGAGTGCAGCCATTATAATTGCACTGTTCAGACGCAGAGATATTTTCCACCAGGAAGGAAGGAAGGCAGGCAGGCAGGCAGGCAGGCAGGCAGGCCAGAAAGTATGGTGACCCTAGGACAGAATGCCCTCCAAAATGCCCGGTCTTTGGCAGCCCTGCTCAGTCGTTTTTATGCACAGACTGCCAGAGCAACACATTGGCCTCATCTGTGAGCTGTTATGGATGGCAGCTGAAAAAGTCCTCTGTGTGAGCTGGTCTGCTATGTACAGGTGAATCTTTTCACACAAGGTGCATTCTGGTTCTGCCTAGCACTCCTTCTGAGCTTCTGTCTTTTCAGGCAGTAATTCTGGGTGATTCCTCTGCCTCCACCTCTGAGGCACAATCCTTGTCCTCCATAGGTGGTGTCCTCATGGTTGCTGTCCCAGAGGACCTGAGTTTCTCCTAGTCTACTGGCAAAGCCTTTGCATTGCTGTCAGTAGGTGAGTTCTGATCTTTCTCTGAGAAGGCAGCTTCCAGGGGGTGCTACAGTGTTATTTTTTTAAAAAATAAAATACTAATAAATCTTGTTGGATTCATATTCTTTAAGGTTATATCAGACAGATGACAAAACAAAATGAAATAATAAAATCAAATAACCTCAAGGTGACTGTTTTTTATCAATTTCTTTCTTTTTCATCCTAAATGGAAAGAAATGTAGTAAGAAAGATGCATGCCTTTTAAAATATGCATATTGCAATACGGCCTGAAGTAAATGTTTTAGATTTATTTCCCATGAAACATTGTACTTTTGTGATATTGCAATACCTTAAAAACTCCTGGGTTTAAAAGAGAACCTTTGGACAAGACCTTTTTCAACATGCACTGAATTTTGCTTACTTTCTGTAGAAAAGCAGAACCAAAATCTGTTGACTTCCAGTACCGTCAGCTGCACTGTTCATTGTTTTTGCAGGTGTTTAAAATGGGTTGTAAGTAGATTTCATTAAGCCATTCAAGGTCAACAGTTTCAAAATATGAAAATATTTAAAAGAGGCATTTTTGTTACACAGAGTAACTGAGTCATAGCTCTGTTCACTCCTAGATCCAGTACAAAATCCTTCAGTGTTCTCCATGTCCTTGCCCCCACTTATTCCTCCACTCTAATATCCTGATACATCTCTATATCTGATCATGACCCCCTTTCCCTGCCCTGAGCAGGCTTTCATCATTTTCCCATTCCACATGTGGAGGATGGTTGGGCTCTGGGACAAGATCCAGACAGAGGGGATGGAGCCAAAAGCACAGCTCCAGTCCAACTGTATGTGGGAGAATACTAAAAAAACACTGTATATTCTGTGAAGGTGAAATCTTGTCTCCTTGATAAAATTAATTCTGGCTCCAGAACAAGCAGCACACCGAAATGAGTTTATAGTCCTCTTGTGAAAGGCATCAACTAGCCTTAAGAGAAAAAAATCTAGTTGACATGGTAACTGCCACCCCCTGAAGAGTATGAAAGTATCTTGTTAGCAGCTAAATTACCCTGCTAGAGACCCTAACACTCTTCTAACAGAAGAGCAGAAGGAACATATATACAATGTATTTAAACTGAAATGAACAAAGCCTGCATAAATGCAGGATAGGAAATGGATCTATACTCTTTAATCTATCTGTCAATCTAACAAACTATTGATCAATACAGCTACATGTGTGTGTGTGTGTGTGTGTGTGTGTGTGTGTGTGTGTGTGTAACTCCAGGCTCTCTTGGAGGAAAATGACCATCTGGACCCATTCCAGTCTGGTTTCAGGCCTGGCTATGGGACTGAAACTACCTTGGTCACCCTGTATGATGACCTGTGCAGGGAGAGGGACAGGGGGAGTGCATCCCTGTTGGTTCTCCTGGACCTCTCAATGGCTTTCGATACCATTGTCCATAGTATCCTTCTGGATAGACTGGGCAGGCTGGGGGTTGGAGGCACTGCTTTGCGGTGGTTCCTCTCCTTGGCTGGTCGATTCCAGAAGGTGGTGCTGGGGGCTTGTGGCTCCATGCCATGGAGTGCTGCAGGGTTCCATTTTATCCCCCATGCTCTTCAACATCTACATGAAAGTGCTGGGAGAGGTCATCTGAGGGTTTAGGGTGTGGAGTCATCAATATGCTGTGACACCCAGCTCTACCTCTCTTTTACATCTAATCTAGGTGAGGCAGTGGCTGTCCTTAACCAGTGTCTGGTGGGGGTGATGGGCTGGATGAGGGTCAACAAATTGAGGCTTAATCCAGACAAGACGGAGGTCCTGTTGGTGGGCAGTTCAGCCTTCCAGGTGAGTGCTATCAGCCCTGTTATGGATGGGGTTGCACTCCCCCTAAAGGACAGGGTGTGCAGTTTAGGAGTGCTCCTTGACCCAGAGCTGTCCCTGGAGTCCCAGGTAGCAGCTGTGGTGAAAAGCGCTTTACTCCAGCTGATCTATCAACTGTGCCCTTACCTGGATGAGCAGAGCCTAGCGACGGTGACCCATGCTCTGGTAACTTCCTGACTGGACTACTGAAATGTGCTCTGAGTGGGGCTGCCCTTGAAGATAGTCCAGATACTTCAGTGGGTTCAGAACAGAGCTACCAGGTTATCAACAGAGACTGGAGGTATGCACCCATAATGCCGGTCCTTTACCATTTACACTGGCTACATGTGTACATACCAGGCCCAATGTAAGGTGCTGTTGATGATCTACAAAGCCCAAAACGGCTTAGGATCTGGATATCTGAAGGAGTGACTCCTTGCCCATTTGCCTACCTGTCCCTTAAGATCTGAGATAGAGATTCTTCTTTGGAAACTCTCCTTGAAGGACATTAGGAGAGCGGCTACCTGGAGCAGGGCCTTCTCTGCGATGTCACCCGGGTTATGCTTCCCAGAGAGGTTTGCCTGGTGCCGACACGTTATTCCTTTTGGCGCCAGGCTAAACCCTTTTAATTTTCCCATTATTTTAAGTCTGATGGGGGGATGTTATTGTATAGAAAATCAATTTGGATGCTGTACTCACTTTGTTTTATTGTAAATTGGTCTTGAGATCTCAGTAGTGGACAGTATATAATTTTTTTATATATACGTGTGTGTAAAAATAGATCTGTAGATTTATTTATAATATATCATATATTTATACTGTAATACATAAATAGATTATAAATAGATTACAGGTTTAGAAATACATTATATAAACCTATTGCCTGTTAAGATTTAGGGACACTTAAGCACTCAGTCCACAAATAAAAATGCAAATTCTAAAAAATTAGAATGCAAATTGCCCAGGTTACTGTGCCACAACATTTAGATAATATTAGATAACATTTATAACATTCTTATCAATACAAATAAAATAAATGAACCCATCTCATATGTTAAACTTATGGTGCGCTCTGTATTAATATAAATAATTGCTGCTAGGGGGCAGCTTGTCATGTCATACAAACCTAGGCAGCATGGCTTGGTTAGAGGCTTAAACAACTTCCAAATGGGCTGTTGCTGAGTTATCTGAGGGTTGTCTGACCTTCCAACAAGACTTATTGTCCAGATTCAGATGACACAGCAAGAGTGTCCCGACAATGATTATTCAGATCACACTTGGCATTCACCACAGCTTTAATCAAGTCACCATGGCTTGTTTAACTCATAGTGTTCATGTGAAACAGACAAGTATTTATATATTTTTGCTCCTTTCTGAGACATACAGTCAAATCCTGGGTTATGAACAAGTTCCATTCCTGAGAAAACAGAAATTTGTCTTACAGTTGAATTTGTAAGTAAGGTGGTCACATATAGTCATCCCTCCACATTTGCAGTATTTGGGGCATAGGACACCCGTAAAAGTGGAAAAACTGCAAATATCTCTAGTCCCCCCCACTCCACCTAAATTCACCAGTGCCTCCTCTTTGCACCAAGGAAATACAGGAGAAATTTCCCTCTCCAGAAGGGCAGAGCAGGAAAGCATGCTTTGGAGGCCTTCCTCTCCCCCCTTTTGCTTCCCTTCTCTCTATGGTGATGTTTTGAAGGCCTTTCCTCTCTTCTCTGCCACCTCCTCTCTCTATGGTGATGATGACTTTCTGCAGTATTTAAAAAAAAATAATAGACTTTATGGCAGTTGTTCGTAACTTGGTTTTCTTAACTCAGGGACTGCCTGCAGTGTACTTCAACATAGCTGCATGCAGTATTTTGTATGCCAGAAAAACAGCTATATTAAACAGTTAAATTATTTTTGGTGAGTGTCCATAGGGATTTCCACAACACTTTTGCCTTGTTACACTTCCTCTGCCTACCATTTCTCTGCCCCTCTTCTTTCCTGACTCCCAAGTTAACTTACAGCACACAACATACCTTGTTTTTAAATCCCATGCCAGTTTTTTTTTCAACTTGGCCACAGTGGCTACATTTCAATATGTCATGGTTACCTTCTCTCTCACAATAATCAGTGTTTTGTGAACATTCAATGACAGCATAATTGAATGTTATTTGTAATACATCCATAACAGAGCAGTCTATGGTATGAAAAGTGTAAGGTACATGGTTGTTTCTTAAATCATTATATTAGGAAATCATTAATGTCGGTGTGGGAAAAGTTAAAGATAAAACTGTATACTAAATTACCAAGATGGCTTTCACCTATGGAAGCTCTTGTATATCCAAATGCACTGAATTTTGATACGATTGTGAGATATGATGATATTTTGGATAATGATGGAGGATTGAAATTGAATCAAGAAATACAAGGAATTAATATTTTCTGGTGGCACAGGTTCAAATGCAATCAAGATATTCTAAAAACTATAGAATGTGGGGCTTTTATAAGGAGTTAACAGCATTTGACCACGTGATTCTTAAAACAGATGAGAAAATGATTAAAAGATTGTATAATTTTCTCCTGGATAGGAGAATGGAAGATGAACAGGTTAAGGAAACTATGATAACCGGGCTTTTTGATCTCTAATTGTATTAATTGTTATTTATATGTTTTAATTATGCTGTGAGCCACTCCGAGGCTTTGTTGTGATGGGGACGGCATAGAAATGTTTTAAATAAACAAATAAATTAGCAACCTCATACAAGTAAAACCTGTATAAAATGTTTTATAGATGACATTTGTCACCAAATAGGTTAGCTAAGATGTTTCCAAATATGTCAAATGGATGTTGGAAATGTAAACACAAACCGGGTACTTGTTATCATATGTGGTGGACCTGTGATAAGGCAAAAAAGTACTGGATTAAATAAACAAATGGCTTGAGGAAATGTTACAAAAACCTCTAACATTTAAACCTGAAGTTTTCTTATTAGGCATTGTACCTGATGGTGTTGGGAAACAAGCAATGTATTTGATTCTACATGTAACTACTGCAGCGAGGATTGCATTTGCCCAACACTGGAAGAGTGAAGAGCCACCTACCGACTGATTCTAAAAAAGATCTTGGACTGTGCCGAAATGGACAGATTGACTTTGTCTCTGAAGGAGAAAGAAGATACAGACTTCTGTCAAACTTGGGACTCTTTTTATTATTGGCTAGAGAAATGGGACTATGCATAGATTTAAATATATTTATAGTTTAACATAAAAAGAAAAAAATGTGGGGGGCTGACCCAGTAGGTCTGAGGTTTTTGATGATTGATGACTTTTTAGTTCTTTTTTGTTAGATCTATTAAGAATAAAACTTATTCAAAAAAAAAAAAAAAGAGCAGTCTAGTTCCTCCCTGATTCTTGGCTGGTGTAGTTAAACCTGTAAAACTTGTAAAAGCTGTTCAGGGATGGGATTCTACAACCAGAGGAAGATGAGCATTCAGCACCTGAAGATGGGACTTTACACTTTGAGGATTCCCTTTCTTCCAACCACTAGACATCATCGCCCAAGGGACTTCAATTTACTTTTTCTTTTTATCTAGTGCACTACTTAAAATTAATTTCCAGCTGTCCTAATATAGAAAACAACTGTGTTTCTTTGGTTGTTATTCTCTGCCTACCATGGCTGGAAATAAATCAAAGAAATAACTATTGGATTTTATAAAGCATTGTCCCAACAATCCTAAGTGTAACCCGAAACCTGTGTGATACCTAAGCCTGAGCACCTCAGGACTATTCCATACACCGTTTCATTCATCACCTTGTACACATGAAGGGCAATGTGAAGGTTCTCCATGTAGTCCAGGAGCCCAAGTTTCTAAGTTTCTGTATGGCTTGGAAAGCCTCAATGGATACAGGAAGTTCTCTTGCTCAGACAATCACCTGATCAATAGAAAGCACTCATCTTCTCACCAATTAGAACAACTCAGCCGGGCTCTAGTACAGCATAATCTATTTAAGCCTGCACTTCTTCCTCCACTCCATCTTAAGACTCTGACCATGAGGATATCTTGGCTTCACTGTCCAGTCAGCCATGGCCTAATAATAACTCCAGCTATTTAAGGATAGGACTTTTGGTCCTATGCAATGTTTATAAATGCTCATGAAAGCAAGGCCTATAAGCATAGAAATGCTGTCTTGTATATTATTTCATTAACAGTTTATATTAATTTGCTGCAGAGATTTAATATTCATTTAAAAGACATACAAAGCTTATTAAATTGGATTAAAAGAAGGGGGCACTGTTGCCATAGCTATAATTTCAGCAGTCTGCAACCACCTCCCCTGCATATCCTCCTACTCTTTCAAATGCTAGTATTCTGAACCTCCTGCTCTTTAGAAAAAGCCACACATAGAACGCCACCTGCGCAACTGATTATGCATATTCAAAGCACTCAGGCTGAAAGGGACTAATCCTGAATTAAAAGAAACTTACCATCTATCCATACCATCATATTAATTACTATTTCAGCAAAGGAATCCTCCAGTATCAATATGCAAATGCATATTTGTTTATAAATACCCCATTTTTATTAATTCTATTGAAAGTAGAATTAATAAAATAAAAAACAATATTTCCTATTTATAAAGAACCTCAAAAACTTGATGCCAAAAAAGGGGATAACAACAAGTGTTTTAACCTTGCAAAACCATTAACATGGAGGCTGATAAACTGATAAACTCAAGCACCTGAGAGCCCACCATGCATGGTTGAAGTGTGAGGTTTAGTGGGTCACAAGTTGTACAAGGCTGGCCTAGCATTAAAAAGGGCTATAAGGAGATAGACAGGCAAGGAAGCTAAGAAGGCTGACAGGACAATAAACACTATCCAAATGAGTATGGGGACTCTGGATATTAGCGGAGAAAGTTAGAACATTATTATGCATAGTATTTTGAAATAGCTAGTGAATAAATGTATCAATATGTAACAAGACCAATAAAAAATTAGCCAGATAGATACTGTTTCAAAGAGGAACATGAACACTGATATAAAATGGATTATATCATATTCAAATTAAGGTTCTGTTTTACTATGAATTATAAGAGTGGTTAAATAATATTCAGTCACAATGCAGTTGAAAATGAAAAGGCCAAACCTGCAAATTTAATGCACCATGTTATTCCCCATTTTTTCTTTTATTTTGGAGGAGTTGAATAAATCTAATGCATTTGAATTAGAGTTTTAAAATTCTTTCTGCAGCTCTTCCTTTGCCATAGGCCAATTCTTTCCACTTGGAAAGCAGAATTAAATAAAATAAATGAATTTCTGGCTGCTGCATCCACATGAGAGTCAAAGGGAAGAGAGCAGGCAAGAGTGCAACAGCCTGCTTGAAAGGAGCTCTATTTTTCTTTGTGTATTAACTCTTCTATTAGAAATATGCTCTGACAGTGTGTCACAACATTTATGTAAAGGTTGTAAAAACGCAAATGCAAGGCACTGAGATCTTCTGCATGATGAATGAAATGGAATTACCCAGAATACCAAAAAGAATCTAATGGCTCAAATACGATCCTATGCTTGTCATTCAAAGCCACATGGATCGACAGTAAAATATAAGATTCAGTTAAAATTTCTGCAATTAATGCTAATGCTAAATACTTTTAGATGGATCCATAATCCTCAAACCTCGGGTACCACAGTACTTAAGGAGACAGCAGCAGCAAAAAGTTCCTGATCGCTGGGTGGGAACTTTGTTAGCTCAGTACCTCTACTCTCCTGTCAGCAGCACCACACAGAAGAAGAGGAGCTGTGAGAGATACAGTCTGGGCAAGCAAAACCATGCTCCCAGGAACTGATGTGGAAAGTGCCTTGTACCATTAGTCCATCCAGCTCAATATGGACTGTTTTGACTAGGGACAGTCCTCCTGGAGTTTAGACGGAGATCCTTCCCAAACCTTTCTGGAAATGCCAGGGAGTGAATCTCAGATCTCCAGCATACAACACAGGCGCTCTGCCACTGAACCACAGTAGCCAGTTCTGGGTCAGGCTATATCTCTCAGGCCTGCCCTGGGCAATGGGTTGTTGCTTTGGGCAACAAGTCTATCCTCTGCAGCTGCTTTCCTCTTACTGAGGTTGAATTTGAGGATTTAGCTGCATTTTGCTGAGAGCAGTGGGGGAAGTAATGACCCCAAGAAAGCTTTCAGTCTGATGACAGATGAAAAAGAGAGGTCAGATCTTTGTGGCAGAGAATTCTGGCAGGTAGATCTGATAAGGAAGTACACTTTACCATCATTTATACATTCATTTGGGAAACTTCATTTCTTTTAAGGTCTTGCCTTTGTCTAATTTTAGTATAATTCTTTATAGTTTTTATAAGGGTCAGGGTTAAAAATTTAAAACTAGAATAGTAATAATAAAATGCTTTATTTGTAATCATGCCACTGAGTTCTTGCTTACATGACAGCAAGTCCTACTGTATTCAGTGAGATTTACTGCCAGGTAGGTGTATATGGCAGGCTAAGCCTCTTTGGGTGCCAATATGGGTAGAAATGTGGGGAACTTGAGATTGACAGATTTCTTCTTTAGTGAAGTGACAGAACCCCCATTCAAAAGGGAAAGTGAAAATTAGAATGGGCACTACTTTCTCCTTCATATATGTGCACATATTCTCACAATTCTTTGAGGAGGGGAGAGTTGCATCTCTCAAAGAAAGAAGGAAAGCCGTTCCCTCACTGCAGTGCCCTCCTAGAGCAATTAAAAATGAATGGAGGCTTTAAAAAGGCCATATGGGTGGGGGCAGAGAGGAGCTGGAAGTTCCCCAGCCCTGTTTTAAAACAAGCCAAAGCCAATGTGTGGATGGGTGGACCAGATCAGTGTTTCTGGGCTTTATGAAGGATAGGATGCAAATGTAAATGTTCCTGGTGAAATGCACGTGGAGAACATAGAGTTCTCTAGCTTGTGACTAAGAGTATAAAAATCTATTTTTGAATGTAGTTTATATGTATGTATGTATTATTACAAACACTGTATCCTGTCCTTCTGACAAGCGCTCAGGATGGCTTACACAATACAAAATTACAATGGTCTCCTAGTAAAATCTCAGTTATTACAACAATATAAAACATCACATCATGAACTCAGAAAAAGAAAAGGGAGGAAAGGAATAGAAAATGTGACTGTGGAGAAAGGAAAAAAACCTCTTGATTATTAATATGATGATTGAATAAAAAGGTCTTTACCTGGCTCCGGAAGGAGTATAAAGTTGGCACTAGGAGGATCTCTCTGGGGAGCGCATTCCATAGTCTGGGCACCACTGCGGAGAAGACCTTCTCTGGGTAGACACCCTCTCTACTTCCTTCGAAGAGAGTTCCCGGAGCAAGGACTCCACCGCCAATCTTAAGGCGTGTGAAGGCAAATAGGGAAGGAGGTGATCCTTCAGATATTCTGGACCTAAGCCATTTAGGACTTTATAGGTTAATACCAGCACCTTGAATTGGGACCGGACTTCAATTGGGAGCCAGTGTAGCTGATGGAGGACTGGTGTTATATGAGAATAACGACCACCTCCTGTCAGCAACCTGGCAGCTCTATTTTGTACCAACTGAAGTATCTGGACCATTTTCAAGGGCAGCCCCACGTAGAGTGCGTTACAATAATCCAACCGGGAAGTTACCAAGGCATGAATCACTGTTGCTAGGCAGTGCTCGTCCAGGTAAGGATGCAGCTGATGAATCAGCCACAGCTGGAGGAAGGCACTCCTTGCCACCTCCATCATGTGGATTTCCAGGGATAGCTCTGGGCCAAGGAGCACTCCCAAGCTGTGGACCCTGTTCTTTAGAGGGAGTGCTACCCTGTCCAGGACAGGACCAAAATCACTAACCTGAAAACACAGACCACCCACCAAAAGGACCTCCATCTTATCTGGACTGAAGCTCAGTTTATTGACCCTCATCTAGCCCATTGCCTCAGCCAGTCACTAGTTCAGGACAGCCACTGCCTCACCTGGACTAGATGTAAACGAGAGGTAGAGCTGGGTGTCATCAGCATACTGATGATTCTGCAGCCCACACCTCCTGATGACCTCTCCCAGCAGTTTCATGTAGATGTTGAAGAGCATGGGGGACAAAATAGAGCCCTTCGGTACTCCATGGCATAGCTGCCATGGCGCAGAGCTATGTTTAAACATTTAATTAATGTTTAAAAAGATGTTTGTATATTTTAACTGTGGACAAAAATTAAAATACTGAAAGCTCAACAAAACATTTCAGATATAGAATTATTGTATCATTTCCGTTAATATCAGTCAGTTGATGGCACTATGAATACAAACTTAAAACTAATCATCTGAATTCAGTTGTTCATTATAATTCACTATAGTTGGAATTGAACTTATGGTTCTAGAAGATTTTAAAAGATTTACAAGCTCATGCCTTTCTCATATCCTGCTAATAGGATATGAAAAATAGAACCACATCAAATTTTTATAAGGTTAAAAAGTGGATTTTTTTGAGCTATGCAAAAGATGTCATGATATACCTGATGTTTTAGTAGCATTTCACTTTTTCATACATGTTCACAGCTCCAATATGCTACTGCTTTGATGCCATTTTATGGCATTGGTGTCATTATGTGAAGTCAATCAGGAAACACCATGAATAAGATGACATCAAAGTGTACAATCAGTCAGGTTTGGACATATGAGGAAGTCACTAAAGGAATCCTGGTTCCTCACACTTCCCCCACACTGTAGTGAAAATGCTTCCTTATGGACCAGACAATTGAACAACTTTCAAGTACAGGAAGTCCCCTACATATGAACCTTAAAGTTGCGAACTTTCAAAGATGCAAACATGCTTTTGTATACATTACTGTAATAATTGAGAGAAGTGAGTTCAGGAAAGCCTAAAACAGGTCACACCAACCTAATGGTACATAATGCCTTATGAGGAAGAACCCATCAGATGAACAGCGTGGGTGCACTTCTGCATTGCCACGTACCTGGAAATATAACTTCCAGAAGTCCTCCAATGTCATTATAAACCTATTACTTTACAGTACTATATAGCTAATTGTGTTAGTTGGGTAACTTTGTTGGGCTTACAAACAAAGTGGACTTACAAAGGCACTCTTGGAACAGAACCAATTTGTATGTAGGGGACTTCCTGTATTTCATCAAAGGTTTCATGGACTCTCCATATAGTGCAACAACACTTTTGTCTCAATTTAGCTGTAGCTGTGCCTACGTATGCACGACTAGTTGAGGCAGTTTATGGATGGATAGGTATTTGGATATGAAACCTTACTAGAAGAAATGCAACACAGACAGACATCCACACCCCAATGTGCATTCCCACCTCTGTTTTCCCCAAGCAGACAAGAACAGACAACTGGATCGTGAAAAAGTATTTCAGCCTAACAGACTGCCCCTCCCACTTCTAGTAATGCACTTCATATTTCCTTAGAAAAAAGTGGGGAATAACAGTAATAAATTAATAATTAACAGCTTACTTGCTCCAGTGAACACAGCCATCAAGGGACTGAAGGGATGGTTTCTATGGGTTTGCATAAGGCTGAAATGCATGGAACATTCTATGGTTTGTGTGCTTCGTATGTGGGAG
This sequence comes from Varanus komodoensis, assembly GCF_004798865.1. Classification (NCBI taxonomy): domain Eukaryota; kingdom Metazoa; phylum Chordata; class Lepidosauria; order Squamata; family Varanidae; genus Varanus; species Varanus komodoensis. The sequence continues at coordinate 2,493,883 of NW_025335761.1, forward strand.
AACAAAACTAGAATGCTCTATTAATTGCATGATAAGCTGCTTGAGTGCAAAAAACTGTTTTCACAACAGGTGCAGGGATTAGGTCTTCCAACTAAGTGTATTTGTGTTGTCTGAATGAATCCTATCTTGCTAATGAGCATGCAGTGTGCACAGCAAGCAGAAGAGAATATAAACAATGCTTCTAAATAATTCTAAAATATGTGGAAATGAACATTTTATATTAAAAGGACCTTTACTTTTACATACACAACCTAATAATAATAATAGTAATACACACACACAAACACACCATAAACTATAGATCATATTTAAGGAAACATCACTGTATATAACTAAACCTGAACAGAGTATTATTGACTACAAACTATAACTCATATGTACTGAAGAAAAGCTGTCCATGGCCTCACTGATTCCTCACTGATTCCTTTTGAATACATTCATAAAAGAAGTGCTCATTTTTAATTGAAACCTACCCATAACAATTTAATTTACCACTATATTCTATGCAATATGTTATGGGGGGGGTGAGGAATCATACACACAATTCCAGTGAATTTCATGTTCTGTGACTAAGGGAGTAGCCAGAAGCTTGTTCTGATCTAGTGAAGTGTGTATCATTATTAAAGATGACTAGCTATTTTTATTTCAAGTTCATTACATTTTCCATTTTGCTCACATCTGTGAAAGAATACATGGCAGAACGGAATCAATTTGTATTATACAATTTTCTCAAAATCCTTTTCACAACTAATAATTTATTATGCTGTACTTCAAATTATCTCTTGCTGCTGTTTATTATCGTTTAGCAAGAGTGGCAGGCAGAGCACCAACAAAAGAGTTGCATATCTGAAAAAAGTGAGATTTTTATTCACACATGGCAGGGGTGGCCAGTGGAAAAGTTGCTCAATGGAAGAATTGCATATGGTAAATGTCAGATGTTTGAGAGTTTCAGGTGGCCATCGGTGGCCATCGGTGGGGAGTGACAAGTGGGGGGGGGGGGCTCCTCAGAGCAGCAAGCTGTAAAATAAACTCGAAGAGCCACATGTGGTTCTCAAGCACCTGTTTGGTCACTCCGAAATACGGGATTTCTGAAACAACCATTTTCAGTTCACTGAAATACATACACACACATATATACCATATAAAGGTATATAACCATGACATTGAAGTCCAGTCATGTCTGACTCTAGGGGGTGGTGCTCATCTCCGTTTCCTAGCCGAGGGAGCCATGACTAAACACCGAAGTGCATGGAACGCTGTTACCTTCCCACCGAACTGGTACCTTTTTATCTACTTGCATTTGCATGCTTTCGAACTGCAAGGTTGGCAGGAGCTGGGATGGAGCAACAGGAACTCACCCCATTGTGCAGAATCGAACCGGCAACCTTTAGATGAACCAGCCCAGCAGCACAGCGGTTTAAACCACTGCGCCACCTGCAGTCCCCATTTGGAAGTTAGTCCTTAAGGAATTCTTTGAAAGAATTTGAAAGAAAGCACATCCTGCTTATTGTAGGGCCAAGCTATGCATCATGCTTAGAGTAGCATGTAGTTCTATACATTCTCCATAAATGTAGCCTGTTCAGTTAACAATTCCCACTTCTGCAAATATGAACTTCTTATTCCTAGCTATGTTGAGAAGGTGTAAGGATTTATTTTTGTTTGGGGTGGGGTGGGGAGGGTGCAGGGCAATGTAGACGCAGAGGAAATGCGGCCTCCGCTCTTTGCGCACTGACTCCCTGCTGCAAATTGCCCTGTACCTGTAGTTATTCAACAAAACCAGAAGTTTTGTTGAAAACCTGAAGTTACACACTCCAGCTAAGCCTAACATGACATTTGTCCCTTAGCTTGCGTAGTAGGTGAAACTAGAGATTTTTCTGAAAGAAGGGCTCACAGTGCTAACACTCAAAAAGCACTGGACACCTTTTTCTTTAGCAGTTTTTTTTCCAGAAGAAGCCATGAGAAAGTACAGGTGGGCTATGATGTCTAGACCTCCCATAAAGTTCTGTGACTAAGACAGTACAATTGCACAGGGAAAAACCTCATCTGGAGTAGTCCACTGAACAGCCTATGAAATAAGTGGTTTGATCCTTTGAGGGACCTCTACCCATGCCAACTCTTCTGCCGAGAAAACCTTCTGTGCTTACCATGGGATCTCTTTGCACCACAGAGTATTCTGGGACCCAGTCTAGTGCACTCAGTAAACCTGGTGCACTGGTCAGACCTCTTGTGTTTTTCTCTATTTAAACTCCACAGAATAAGGACTGGGCCAAAGAGTAAATATCTAAATGTTTCATATGTTAACTCTTGGCAAGCCTAACTATTGGCCAAGAAGAGTTTTTTAAATTTACCTTTTGCCCAGCCCTGTCCTAGAATGGGAACCCACAATAGTTCAATAACACAAATCAAAAGTGGTAGCCAAGCTCTTTTTTGGTAATGTTTGTCTTCCACACTTATCTTTTCATTGAGGCATGCTGACAGGCTTTTGAGGGACTCTAAGCATCTGGAACACAGTCAGTAACCAGTGTATTCAATGAAACAGGAATAAGACTGAAGCTAAAGGGAATGTCTCCCACCCAAACACATGGAACTCTGCAAAGTGATAATAACCACGGTATCAAAATCTGGCTCATTTTCTTGAGTCTAGAGAGATCTTTTGAAGTTCTATTTGGGTTTATCTTTCAAAATAAACCATTTGCTGCATTTTGCAAATGGATACCTCACTACAAGTTAAATATTACAGGCATCTAAAACAGATCCATTGCTATTAGTCTCACACACACAAAATCTAATGTTTTAACTAGCTACTGACCAACAGAAAGGTCCATTTTCTTATGTAATGTGTGCTACATTTCTTCATACACATTCAATGAGAAAGTATGCTAAAAGTCTTTTGAAAAGTCAGGTATTCATGGCACCATCCAAATGTCAGATCTGTAACTAACTGTTTTTGAGAGGTATCTGTTAAACTGGTAACCTTTCAATTTCTCTCAGATCCTGGTCACAGATTGTATTTTACATGTGAACTTCCTTAGGTGCTTTCTGCTTTTCCAGTGGAAATGTTCAACATGGTAATAGTATATAAACATCAAAATAAAAATAGAAAAATAATCAGATAATTAAAAACAAATAGATACATAACAATACAAAAACAGGTTACAGATTTGGACAAGATTGGACTCAAGCTGTCGCTGAGCTAGGATTCCTCCCTGCACACATTCAAAGCCATGTAACTTTCTTGCAAAATGTTCTTTATTGATCAAAGCATCTTCCAGAAGTGCAAACCCCCAGAAGGAATCTCTGAGCATGCACAGAGTGGTTCACTGAACCCAATCTTGTATTTACTTCTAGGAACTCTCCTTACGAGAATGTCTGGGCCCCATCCTTTCAGGTGGGGACTTTTGGAAATGAGCAAGCAATCCTCTAATTGGGCTGCCTTCCTCTGCCAACATTGTGTCATGGGGTCAAGAGCAGTACCTTCCTTGTCAGTCTGCAAGAATCTCCCCTGTTCTAAGCACCCTCCTGTTAGGTGTATATCTTGGTTATTTTCAGACACTGTCTGAGCACCTGGGGAGTCTGTCCTTGAGATAAATGTCTTTGCTTCTTTCATTTCAACAAATTCCAAGGTACCCCCCTCCTCCTCTGCATCTCAATCAGCAGGTTTTGAGAATGCATGTCAAGAGCAACTGTTTAATTCCTTACAGCAGTGCACCAGGAAGAGGGTTAGGCAAACATCTTCAATATGAACCTTCTGAAATGTGCACAAAAGGAAGATTGATGGCATCAAAGATTGGTTTCCCCAAGACTAAGCCCAGAGGATTCCATGTTTGATGGTATCGAAAGTTGCTGAGAGGCCCAGCAGCATCAACAGCAACATAGTCCTCTTATCAGGTTCCTGCTATGGCAACCAAGGCAGTTTATGTCCCAAAGTTTGGATGAAACTCAGAATAAAATGGGCTGGGACAATTAGTTTTACCCAGAAAATTTTGGAGTTGGGTGGCCACCATTGACTTGAGTGCCTTACTCAAAAATGGAATGTTTGATACTAGGTCATAGATCAAACACTTAATTCTTTTTTTCCTAATTCATTTATACATGGCTTCTTAAAGAATCCATTCACGAGAAAGAATAATTCCAGGACAGGCACGCCTCCAATATTTTTCCAAAAAACATATACATGAAGATTCCATTCAGTTTTATTGTTAGGAAATAAAAACAAAATCAGAACTTCGATAAAAAGTTTTTATAAACTCCTTTTATAAAGGTAAGTGTTGACATTTCTGGATAATTATTAGCTCTGATATCTAACTTATTTAAAGTTGTAATACAAGTCTACTCAGAAATAAGTTCAACTAGGTTCTATGGGAGTACATACTGAATGGGAGCCTAAATCATTCGGTTAAAAGACTCCCCCCCCCCCCCATCATAAAGGCCCTTTTGAATTCTGGAGCTGACATTAAAAGGAAAGGTGGGTTTAGTTGTTTTACTCAAGTTTTGCTTTACTGGTTTCTGTTTTTGACAAAGAAAAGAGCATTCAAGACACGCTTTCTAACATTTATTGATATTTTTAACAAGTTATTTCACACTTTCTTTTATATCCTCTAAAACACACCAGTCTGGAGGAGCTTATAGTGAGGGTAATATGCAACTCTGTAACAATTTAATTCTGTACTAACCATCTAAAAATTTAAGGCCAAACTACATCTTAGTCACATGATCTGACTGTGATTGCAGCTCTTCTGGGTTTTTTTCCCCTCATAAATAGAAAGCCTGGCATGGACATGGACATGGACTCTTATACAGGGGTAGGTGTGATTTAACCCTTTGTTCCCTGCTCCTGTCTGAAAATTCTGCTGACCTGCCCTGTTCCAGAAAGGGGTATTTTGCCAGTTGCCTGTCACTGTAGGATCTGCTAGTTTCCTGTCATGCTAATGCTCAGTCTTGCTACAGTACAGGCTGCAGAGGAATGCAGAAACTGTGACCACCTCCTAATTAAGGACCAGGTTACAGAAGCCTCATAAGCATGTGTGGAAAGGAAAAATATCTACCCAAGCTCCATATGAATACACATCTTTTCCTCCATATGTGTGGCTCTGGAACACCTGTGTGTTCATAACTTGTCAGAATCCTTGGCAATATTAATTGGGATGTGTTGCATATGAATAGCTAAAATCTTTCTGACATACTGTTGAATATTATTTGTGTGAATTGTTGCAGTTTGCAAAACATTATAGTGCTAAAATAATATGATCATTTTATATGTAACAAGCAAAACTCTTGATGCATATCATTATTATTAATACTATTTCCATACTGCCCAATAGCCAGAGCTGTCTGGGTTGTTTATAACAAGGACATAAAATATACAATATGCTACAATACAAAATACAGGTAACAATAAAAACATCATTAAAATTATGATACACAAAAACCAAACTGAATTTAAAGGGTACAACTGCTAACACAACTTAAATCACAAGACCTGTAAAGCAGCAGAAATAATGCCCCCAACAATTAAACGCCTTTACTCTGGGAATGAGAAGCTATCAGAGTTGATGCCATCTAAGTCTCCATAGGGAGGCTGTCCCATAACTGGGGCCCTGCCATGTTCTGCAAATGTGGGTGGCAGTAGCTGCAAAGGAAGAAACCAGTCCAGTGCAGAAATCATGGTGCGGAACTGGTTGTGCCAAGCATCCAGGTCAGGCAGAGGGACCCAGAAAATGGTTCAGGGAAATGGCCAAAGGTCAAGGAAACTGTTTAGTCTAAAAAAATCAAGCCAAGCACTGCGTAGAAACACCACTTTATGAAATGAGAGCAGGCCCTGGATAAGCTAATTTATAGCTGGCCATAAATCAGCACAGCTGGCTAATTAGGTCAGTGTGTTGCTTTAAAGAAGGCCCCATCGTTTGCCTTTTGTTTGGACTTCTGCTGCCTGAATATGGTCCTCCTCCTTTCCATGAGATTAATTCCCTCTGGCTCTGCCTCCTGCCTTTGAGAATGTCCAGGAATAACCCAGGAAAGCCCAGACTGCTTTTCTAAAGGAAGTCTGTTGGCTGCAGCCTCAACTTCATTGACTCTCGCTGGGACCTGCTGTGCTGGTTCTCCACCTCTTCCACTTCCACTGATGAATCGTCTGGTAGGGCATGAGAGAAAAATCCCTTCTTGTAGCCACCAACCAAGCCTCAGAGCTCACAATCCAAGCCATACCTCAGTTTTTGATTGTAGTGTCCAGGTAGACTGCAATTGGGAGAGGTTCTCCATCAAGTATTGTGGTCCCAAGCTGTATAGTGCTTTATTCAGTACCTTGAATTCAGCTCAGAAATGTAAAGACAGCCAGTATAAGTGGGCTAGAATTGATGTTATGTTTTTGAACCTTCAGGTCCCTGTTCTTAATCTGGCTGCTGCATTTTGCCCAAGCTGCAGTATCTGAACAGTCTTCAAGGGGAGCCCCATGTAGACTACACTGCAGTAATCTAGTTTATAGATTACCAGAACATAGATTACTGAAACCAGGCTATCCCATTCCAGACAGGAATGTAGTGGGACCACCAGCTGAAGCTGGTAGGAGAGAGCTTATGCCACTGAGACCATCCAGGCCTCATGACAAAGATAACTTAAGAACCCCAGAGCTATGAACCTGCTCCTACAGGGGAAAGTAAGCCCATCCAGAACAGGTTGAACTCAGTCCAACAAGTCAGAAGAACCATCCACTAACAGCACCTCAGACTTGTTTGGATTGAGTTTCAGTTTATTAGCCCTCATCCTGTCTGTCACAGCCAGGTTCCAGTTTAGTATACCCACAGCCCCACCCAATGAGGAGGAAAAGGAGAGCTGCACTGTTTTATTTATTTATTTATTTATATTCCACTTTTTTTCTTACAGTGAACTCAAAGAGGCTTACATCATTCTCCTCCTCCTGCTCTTAATCTTATCCCCACAAAAACAGCCCTGTGAGGTAGGCTGGGCTAAGAGTCTGTGACTGGTCCAAAGTCATCTAGTTGGCTCCATGACTGAGTGGAGACTGGAACCCACACTTGAGTACCAGTCAGGTGCTCTTAACCACTCCACCACACTGGCTCTCAGTGAATGCCATCAGTGTACCAATGGCAGCACACTCCACAACTCTGCTCAGTAGTTTTATGTAGATGTTTAATAGCATGGGAGACAAAATGAACCCTTGAAAGTCCCAAGTGTGAGCAATATACAGAATGTAATATGAGATGTTACACAAGTTAACACAAGTCCATGATATTACACAAAGAGAACGTGTATCAACCTATTATTTCTCTATGTTATATAAAACCAAAACGCATTGTGAGACACTCTAAATGGGTCTCTCCAAAGGACATGAAAGTCACAAGGAAAGCCAATGTAGGCAAGTCTAAAGTAATGCACACTGGGCCAAAAAATTCCAAGTTTAAGTATACAAATGACTGAGCAAGAAAGGGATCTTGGGATTGTGGTGGACACCTGATCCAGTGCCCAGCTGCTGCGATATATGCAAATTCTGTGACAGACACAATTAGGAGTGGAACTGAAAACAGAACTGCCAAGAACACACTCTCCTTATACAAAGCTTTGGCGCACCTGCACTTAGAATATTGTGTACAGTTCTGTCACCTTCCCTGAAAAAGGACATTATTGAGTTGGAAAATGTTCAGAGAAGGGCAAATGAAACGATTAAGAGTCTGGAGCAATTTCCCCATGAGGAGCTGCTGCAATAACTGGGACTGTTTAGCTTAGGAAAAAGGTAACAAAGAGGATATATGATAGAGGTATTTAAAATTATGTACGGTGTGGAAAAAGTGGAGAGGGAGACATTTTCCTTCCTCTCTCATAACACTAGAATCAGGGTCATCCCATGAAGCTGATTGGTGGAAGGGTTTAGGACAAATAAGAGGAATCTGCTGCCATGGGAAGCAGTGAAGGCTGTCCATTTTTAAAAAGGGATTGAACAGATTTAATGGACCATTGGTGTGATCCAGCATGGGTTTTTATGTTCTTATTTTCTTATGTATATAAATAGCATATAAACTTCTTCTAAAATTACATTTGCCATCTTCTGTCAGCTGTGCCCTTCTAGGACAAACAAGTCAGTCTCTGGAGAAAAGAACAAATGGACACAAATATCACATCAGAAATGGCAGTGTTCAGAGAGCCTATGGAAATACTTCCACACTCCAGAACACTCTTACATCGCAGGTCTCAAAGCAGCCATGGTAGAGCAACAAAACTTCAAAGGAAAAACAGAGTGAGGGACTACCGAATTAAAATATATTAAAAGGTATAGTTCTATCACCCAGGACTTGAACTAGGATAGTGGATTTCTATCATGCTGCATATATTAATTGACTTAACTAGTGCCCAGAGGTTTCTTATCAGCAACAGCTGCATTGAAAATGACCACTGTAAATAACATGATTGCCATGGTCAGAATGATCTACATTGAATTTCCTTTGTATTTCTTTGTTTACAATCCTCCCCACACCATAATATCTGCTCTATCTAAATGTGCAACTTGACATAATATTCCATGTATCAGATGAAACAGACTGTAGTTCATGAGAACTTCTGCCAGAATACTTGTGTTGATGTTTAACATGCCATAAGACTCTTTGTTGCTTTAGCTGACACAGACACCTTTCAGAATTTTCTCCATGTTATGGCATAAATTATGAAACTTCATCAAATTGGAAAGATTAACGGGCACAAATCTTAGTTCACATCTAAAGAATACTAAATTGCTTTAAGAGGCATAGGAAGCAATAAGATAATCTTATGTTAAAGATCCTATGGTAAAGTGAACAAGGAAGAATGCTACAACTGTAAAAGCAAAAAATCAAATCAAACCATCACACTGGAGTCTTCAAATTCATAGTGAATTACAGTGAAGCATGTTAATAAATTAACAAATCAACACTGAATAACATGATGAACAGGTAGTATATAATTAATGCATCACACTTATTATAAATTTCTTATATCCAACCTATTGCACCAAGGGACAGGTTATTCTGCAGTTTAACATCTCTTGTTCAATGAAATCATTTCCCCAAAGGCTTAGTGCTTTGTTATGCAGTTAAGTGACCTTATAAGTGCCATAAGAGAAGGGTTATTAACAAGAATCAAGCTGCTGCATGGCCATCCTACCATTTGAAGGAAGCTGCTCAGCATTGCCCTACACCAGTCATTTGTTCCTTTCCATTTCACAGGTGGAGGTTAACAGTTCAGCTATAAATAATCCCTCAGAACTGGAGCAGAAGATGGGTTTCTGCAAATCTATGTGTTATTTCAGCTCCATGTGTTATTTCATTCATTTTGAAGGAAGCAGGAAGAGGACACAGCCTTCCATATAATTAAAAATGTACCTTCTCAATCTATACATAGTCTAAAATAAAAACACCATGTTATTATAGATCTATTACATCACATCTTAGTGTATAAAAATTATATCCTTAAATAATTTAATGGCAGAAGCTAGTGTTTGCTAGTGGAGTGATGTTATCACTGTAACATTTCAATATATAAAAGCGATATCATATTAAAGCAGGAATAGTCCCTTTTGAAAATGGTGGTATATTTTAATACAACAAAGGAAATGTTACAGGTTGCCCTGGGATTTAGGTTGCCCGTGTGATGGGATGTAAGAGCCTTGATTTCATGTGCCTTTTTAAACTTAGCATAAAATCATGGTGAGTTACATGCACACAAATGTGTGCTTGCTTTTAATATGTGCAAGCTCTGGTTCACAATCAGGTTTTTAAGGGTGGGCAGATGGTGCAGAAGCCAAAAGGATGCCCCATTGTATGTGCAATGTGTACAGTGTGTAAACCAGTCATGACACATGAAACCAGTTGAGAAAGAGGTCTAGGAGATGTTGTGAAACTACTTGATAAAAATCTCTGGCTGCTTGGAGAGGGCAAATTCTGTGCTGGAGATAACTAGAGAAGGGACTGTAAACGAAACTGGCAATATCATTCTGCCATTATAGAAACATATAGCACAACACCACTTGGAATACTGTACAGTGGTACCTCGGTTCACGAACTTAATTCGTTCCACAATTCTGGTCACGACCCAAATTGGTCGTGACCCAAGTCAAATTTCCCCATAAAGTTCAATGTAAATAAGGTTTATCCGTTCTGAACCATAACTTTACGTTATACAAAAAGGACAGCATATACAAGTTTTAAATAAATAAATACATACATACACATTTTTATACAAGTTTTAAATAAATAAATACATACATACATACACATTTTTTTTAAACCACAAAAATATGAGCCATGCCCCCAGGCTGTGGGCCAAGTTGCGGCTGCCTCACTGAGCCCGGGGATGGATGGGCCAAGGTGGAGTGGGAGCAGGGCCGCAGCTCCTGTGCCTCTGCCGCAGTCTTCTCAGGACAAGTCACCACCGCCGAGCATCCACCATGCTTCTTCCCCCCATGGCCGGGAGAGGTAGGAGGCCTTGTCCCTCGCCTCCCCTCGCTTTGGCCCATGGAAAGTGGCCCTTTCCTGGCTGGGCGAGCCGTCCCGCACCCGCTGTCCAGCCTCCCGCTCTCCCTCCCAGAGCCAGACAAGTGCCTGCGAGGGGACCTTCCTCCAGCTTGGAAGTGGTTTGGCGGCGAGGAGCCGGGAAGGCCTCAATCAAGGTGAGCGTGCCCTCATGGCTCCCCCTTGAGGTGGGTGGGGGGAAGGTTATTGTTTGGAGTGGGAATATGGTCGGAATCGTGGTTATCATCTGATGCGGAGTTCGCAAACGGAGGTAAGATTTTGCCAAAATTTCTGTTCGTGACCCAATTTGGTCGTGAACTGAAGCATTCCTGAACCGAGGTACCACTGTTTATAGTTTTTGGGGTGCTGTCACCATGAAAATTGTGCAGTTGGAAAAGGTGCAGAAAGGGACAAACAAAATAGTCAAGGAGTTGAAGGAATTCCCCTATGAAGAAAACTTCCAACATCTAGGACAGTTTAACTTAGCAAAAAAGAAAAAAAAGGCAAGTACAGGCAGACATGATAAAGCTATCCAAAATGTTGATTGGTGTAGAGGAGCTGAATAGAAATATGTTTTCTCTCACCTACACAATAGTAGAATGTTTGATCATCCCATGAAGCTGAATGGTGGGAGATTCCGGATAAACAAAAGGAATTTTTTTACGCAGTGACAGTTAAACTACTGTGTTTAAGATGTAGTTATAGCCAACTATTTGGATGGCTTTAAAAGGGAATGTGAAAGAGTCATGGAGGAGAAGGCTATTAGTCTTGCTGGTGTGTGTTATCACCACTAACAGAGGCATTATACCTTTACAAACTAGTTTCTGAGATACGGGTAGAGGGTGTTGTTATGGCTTCCCACAAGCAGTGAACTCCACCTCTGTCTTTTAGAAGGTGAACACAGATATGGATATTTCAGCTAAAACTCTATTCATGGTACTGCAAATCAGCAAAGCCAGCCTTACAGTACATTAATAATGTCTTGCAGAAATTAGTAACAACAGGAACAGGTTGTAAAAAAGGCAAAGAAACAATTGCAAAATGCCCACCTTTAAGACAGTTCCTGTTGCTTCAGTCAACCACTTAGAGCATCTGACAGTTCTTAAATGATTCTCTTTTTTCTATTGATATGTCAGCCTGGGATTAGTTATGGCCATTTCCTCTACATGCTTCTCACTGGATTTGTGGTGGCTTCTCATGATATTTGAGGCTAAATGACTCTCTTTCACCTCCCGCTTATCTCTGCTTCCACTGTTCTTAGCATTTCAGCTGTGAATTTATCCACTCCCTCCTCATCTGAATCAAAACCTGTTCCCATATCCCTTGAAAGCTACTTTGCAGCAGCAATGGTCCATATTCCTGCATTAGTTCACCGCTTTAGAAATAGATTGGTGGATGAGCTAGGCCTCTGGTCTGATTCAGCATGCCTGTTATTCTCTATTTGATTTACATCCCAAACAAACAATCTTCTTCACAAACAGTCCCGGGAGGCTCACAACTATGCTCCAATAGGTATAGAAAATTCTATCCAGAAAAAGTTACCAAGAATGCTAGAAATTTCATAAGGAATTATTTACTATTCTGCCTTCACAATGGATGACTATAAATAATCACTTATCAAACAGTAATTTCCCATACTGGACATAAAAATCTATGACAAGCCAGGTATGTATAGTCTGGAGAGGAGACATACTGCAACCCTACCACTGATGTTAAGTCTGGGAAGTGGTGAAATACCACTGATACCATCAGTAAAAGTAGGAAGAGAGTGTTATGTTTTTTTTTAATGTAATCAACTTTGAAATAAAATCCTCCTCACAGGGTGAGCAGATACTCCAGATGACTGTGAAGGACCCAAAGGGATAACCCCCTCCCAAGTGAATGTTCTCAGTTTCTGGAATCTGTCTGTGCTCCACTCCACCACCACCATCCCTTCCTCTAAGCAGCATTTTGAGGGACTAATTTTACTCTAAACATTAAAGAAGTTGTTCCTTGCCTTGATACATCACACAGATTGGTTTTGTATTCATTAACCTCATGTTCGATTTGCATACAGATTATAAAGACTAGAGAGATGTGTCAGAGTAGGAAGGCCCAAGTCAGACCTCTCTTTTCCAACCCAAAAGAAACCAGATTGTAACAAACAGAAAATAAATGTGGCCTGGTATGTCTCCCATTCCCTACTTTAAAAAGTATTCTTTCCAAATGTTTCACATTTGTCCACATCAGCACACCAGCTGCATGCACAAATCCCTCCCAGAATTGGCTATTGTTTTGAAGATAATGCTCCTACATCTGCACATACGGATAAGACAATATTTATATGCTATCATTTGGTGTACATACAGTGTTCTTCAGTATCTCATGTAACCTATTTTTAAAAAATCCTGGTGAGGTAGGAAAATAGGTTACAGAATGTTCAAAGTTGCTTATGTGTGGATTCGTCTGAATCTATAAAATACTGTTATGAAGTCTGGCTAGCCATTCCAGTCACATCCTTTGTCAAGGAAATGGCTTGTTAGTGGGCCAGAACATCCTCTCAATAGGAGCTAATGGCTGACATTTACAGTGATCACCCCTAAGATCTGTTTTTAAGATCTGTTTTGAGTCATCCTTCTCCACTCTCAGCCAGGTCTCTCGGGTCTCAGAGTCTTACATGAAAGAAACTGCAGTGCTGGAAGGACAGAAACAGAGAAAGTACATAGGGGAACAAGAACTGAGCTGTAAGTGTAAGTCAGCTTGAAATGCAGGTACCCTTCTCTGGGTATCTATGTCAGGGCACAGATACCTTCATGGTAGGAGGGCCTATTATGTTTGCTGTTGCCTATACATCATACTTTTTGCAAATATATAAGTAGGCAGACACCATTCAGCATTGTGCTCTTTCCTCCAAGAGGAAGTCTAACTCCATAATACTGCCCTTTGGACTTTTCCCTGCTTGGGTATGTGAGGAGCATTTAATAAAAGCAACAAATCACATGTACAAATGTTTTGCTTTAATTCCATTCAGTAGTTTAATGAAGCCCACTTAAAATTGTTCTGGAGAGAGTTCAGGTCTTCTTAGAGAAAGCTGAAGGAATGGGAACTGATTTTAAGTAGTTGGGCCATCTTGCATAATGTGTGATATTTGTACATTAAATGTAAGAGAAATATTATCAGTGTGGACAAAGTGAACTTTGAACAAAAGTTTTGTTACGGTCACCAATAATAACCAATGGCTGGTTATTATATAGAAACACCAATGGCTGTTTCTACTTTAAAATCTCAATGTTCACCTTAGTGAGGGGAGAGGGATTGCTAGACCAAAGGATTTTTAGAAAACTAATTTGCTCTTCAAAATATATGAATAAAAACTCTTCAGTGGAGGTATTACTAGTCTACCTTCCCATAGCGTGAGACATCCTTACTGCTTGATTTGCATGCTGCTTCAAGTGCTGGGGTGAGGGTTTCCTTGTGCTTGGTATAAGTGAACAACTCTGGAGAGATTCTGTAGAGATTTTAACAGGATAACAGAACATAAATCTGTGTTCGTACACTCCTAGGAACACCATGATGTCTAAACTGTTGATCAGATCCTGTAGTTTAAGAAATACAGTCTAACAGAGCAATAGAAAAAATAGGCATGACCTTAAATGAAGTATGAAGTTATATTGCTGCAATTGAGGTCAAGCTAAGGAGATTCCACCCAAGTCTGATTCTGTAAAGGGAGACTGATTACTCCAATTTATTGATGAATATACTCCAATTTATTGATGAATATCTGCAAGGAAATTAGTCTTTCGTTTAGTGTGCTGTGACCTGTCCATTTTCAAAGCATCTTAGATGTAATCTGCAAGTTCAGTGAGTAGCATTCAAAACGGCAACAGCTGTCCTGTTCCCCACACCCTTTCCTCCTCAGCCCTTACATCTCAGCTAGTGACACAGCGCAATGTTCGTTGCTAGGAGACTGTTGCTCTGAGTTACTAAACTAGCAGTGCAGAAGAGCGCTGCTAGCAAGAATTTGTTAAACTCTGTTATGCTCACATTTTGCTTATTGTCCAGTCACTCTTATATTCCTATGCATCCAATATAAAGGATTTGTGTACTTTAGTGTTGACTGATCTGAAGTCCCCTTTCAAAAATATTCTGTATCAGTAAGATTGGAAGGAACTTCATACAGTTTGCTGCATGTCACAAGAGAGGATTAATTACTGATAAAAAGTCAGTGCTTATATCTGAATGTAACAAAATTAGAACTAAAAGTCTGTTCTGCTTGTCTAATGCTGCACATGCATACTGCATTTTAGACAACCTGTTTAAAGACCCCAAATATTTCCATAAAGGTTGCCATGTATAATTCAAGTGCCGCTTTCGATGGTGTCTGTCATTCCTGGAGATGCATGTGCAGTCATCTGACACATTGTGCAGAGTTAGCTCCAAAGAACCACTACACATCACTAAGCAACAGACTTTGCATACTGAAAGGCCAAAAGCAGACCGTAGATCTAACAAATTCTCCATTGCCCTGCAAAGGCAATAGCCATTTTTAAACAAATATTTATTAAGCATCCCCTACACTGAGCAGTCACTTGTTGGATGCACACAGTTAATTCACACAGCAATTGTTTCTAATATGCTTTTAAGCATAAGCTTACCTACCTAATGGGGCTGGCTGAACTTTATGAGAAAGATGTCTTGTCATATGGGTAGTAGCAGCGCCAATATTTATGAATTGCTTATCTGTCCACCAGGGCGCACAGAGTGATATGAAATTTGAAACAGTGGAATAATTACAGGAAAAAAATCTTTAAAATTTGCCTGAACAAATGTATCAAAAGTCTGGAAAAATGGTGTGGCATTTACTGTCTGCCTCAGAACTAGGGTGCTGCCTAATACTGAGTCAAACCATGGGTCTATTTAGCTCAGTTGACGCTTGACTGGCATGGACTCTCAAAGCCTTAAGGCAGGAGTTTTTGCAACCCTACCTGGAGCTGCTGGGATTTGAACCTGGGACCTTGAGAAGAGCGCTGCTGGATCAGACCAAAGGCCCATCTCATGCAACATTCTGTTTCACAGTGGCCAACCAGCTGCCTGCAGGAAACCCACAAGCGGGACATGAGTGCAATGGCACCCTCCCTTCCATATTCCCCAGCAACTGACATAAATAGGCATGTGACCTCTGATACTTGAGGTAGCACAGGACCATCCGGACTAATAGCTATTGATGGACGTCTCCTCCAGGAATATGTCAAATTCCGTCTGTTGCCAAGCATGTTCTCTCCCAATAAACCACAGTCCTTCCACTGTCTAAAACTGAGAAGGTACTCATGTGACATACTTAAACATTTAAATCATGTTATTAGTGTTTGCTAAATGACTGCTTTGGTTGATTTTACTGGTTTCACATTGCTATCTTTATTGTTAGTTCATGAATTTATGCTGTAAATAAAATACAATAAAATAGAAATTATCCTAAAAATGGTATAACTGTTTTTTTCAATTAATTTACACAAAAAATGGGGTAAGGGTGGAGATGAGTGGAGACATTATCATAATTATTCATTCTCCAAGGAGTTCATGGTAGATTACATGGAAGCTTTCCCATTTATTTTCTTGTGTCAGTCTTGTAAAAGAGCCAGCATGATGTAGTAGAGTGTCAGATTAGTTCTCATGAACAGTAAAAAAACCTCTATGACTATTTTTTTAAGAAATAGTCTTAAAAATTCAACTTGTTGAATTTAAACAGATATATTCAAAGAGAAAAAGGAGAAACAAACGTCTACCCAATACATGTCAAACATATGACAGAAAAATGAAACTGAGCAGAATGACAGTGTATAAGGTGATACATGGAGATTTTTCAAAGCTTGGAAGAAAACGAATGAACCTATCTTTGAATATGATCTTCATATGCTTATCATCTCAAAAGAGAGTTACAGTTTTTTTAATATTTTGACACAATAAGGAAATGTTGCACAAGGCATGGTGATAAACTGGCAGTAGCATATATTTCTAAAGTGAAGCAATAAAGATAGGCTACAAAGTGTACAGGATTGACAACAGACACACAGATTACAATGGCACTGTCATTGAAAAAGCAATGAAGTGACAGGCTTGTGAAAGCAGACAACAAGAGCAAGTACTGCATGCTCAAGTCAAACTACGAACCAAGTAGAATAGTTTGGAAGGTTGAATTACTATGGAGTAGAAGGGAAAGAAAGGCTTTAAAAAGCTAATTCATTGCTTTTCCTCTGTATTGTTCCAAACTGGGCTTTGTTTTCCCCTTTCCTTTTCTTAAATAAACACAAAAAGCTTTGCTTTATTTGAGTTTTAGAAGAAGAATCACGTCCCTGGAACATACTGAATACTCAAGAGAGGTCACAGCATGTTTTGTACATCCTTTGTACTCTTTTTACAATATGGAGTTTTTGCAGCAGTACATCTAGAGTTCAACAATGGAATGAACTATCTTCCCATTTACTAAGTTATGTTTTTTTTTTTTTTAAATCTGGGATACATTCCCGAATTTCTCTGTGTACAAATTAACAGAAAACATTATTTTAACCTTGTCACCCTTATCTATGAAATTCAGGCAGTACAGTCTTGCAAAACATATAACATAGATATATGATAGCCAACATGAAAGCAACCCATAAACTGTAGGAATTGCCATAAAGAAAGAAAATGGCTGAAATGCGTGATGATATTCTGAAATTGGTGGCAGACTTATCTCCTCCTAAACCAAGACTTAGCTGTGTTCTATAGCATGAGGAAATACATCCTGAAAGGAGACATTGCCTGCCAGGGTATTCTGGTGAGGGGGATATTGAGTACTTTATGGAAGATGTTGCCCCTCGTGGTCCTCTGTTAAATAACGGACAAAATGGGTAATGAGTACTTCGGAGAACACCCAGGGTTCTATTTAAAGCAGAGTCATCAAAGAAGCTCACAGACATATTTAGGAAAAGCAGAAGCTTGAATTTCATCTTCAGTGCACACCTATACAGAAAGTGTGGACAGAGAGCACAACTGTATCTGCACCCACTGGCAGCACTGTCAATGTGCTACATGCTATATATAGCAGAAGAATATAAACATTTGGATTATAGAATATGACCAATGGAGAACAGGAGATAATGATTCTGCTTCTATACCGCACCCATAGCCTACAGGGCTCTCTGAGCGGTTTATATTTCTGACAATAAAAGCATTTCTGAATACACTGGGATTCCAAATTCATTTTACAATAAATTCCAAATACATTCCCAAAATAAATATGCAACAATAAAAACAGATGCAACAATAATAAAATATGTACCACACAACAACACAATAAAACCATACATTAACAATACTAAGGAACCCAAAAGAAATAGCTACAATATCTAATAAATTAACCCAAGGCCCTTAGTCTACTAGCCAGAAACCCTAGCCTGAGCTGCCCCAAGCAGGCATTGAGTGGGTGTCAAATGGGCAATGCCCTTTGGCATCACCCTTTGGCCACCACCCAGGGCTGCCTCTCTGGACAGAAGCCCTCAGGAAGAAGGGTCCCTGGCATAGGGAGGAGATTCCTCCAAGACGGTCCCCCAAGTCGGGCTGCAGCTGTGGCACACGCTCACCCACTCCTCCTTCACTCTCCCACTGCCAGTTGCTGCCACCAACTGACAAGGAGGTGAGGTCATGATGGGCTGCAGCATAGGAGAGTTGGGGGTCCAGTCTAGCAAGCCCTCTGGTGTGGTGGAGGGTGAAAGACCTCCATGTTAATGATAAACATTATGGAAATGACAAACTTAAAAGAAACAAAGAATCAGAATTCCTGGAAAACCCATCAACCCAACCATTATTCAAGTCTTATATATTTAGATAAAGTATCCTTCTGGGAACTGCAGGCACCGTGCACAGTGGCTGTGCTCCCACCTACTAGGCTGGCCCTAGATGGCGATACCCAGAGATTACGGCTCTCCCAAAAAGGAACCAACCTGTGGAGTTTCACAGGGTCCCATTCTGTCCACAATGCCATCTGCCATCCACATAAAGTTGCTGTGGAAGACCACTCGGAGCAGTGGTGCTGAATACCATCAACAAGCTGATAACACCCAGATCCACCCCTCTCCCCCACCATCCTCCCCTCCCCCAAGACAGCATCCCCTCTCCAGACAACCGCCTGACATTAGCAATGAACAGGACAAGAAAAAACAAATGGACATTGAATCCAGACAGAACAGAAGTGCTTGCCACCAGAGGAGTGCCAATCAGCCCTAGATGGGGTCACCCCTCCCAAAAGAACATGCCTGACATGTCCCTCCAAGTCCAGACAGAAGCTGTGAACAAGTGTGTCTGCCACCAGCCCCTGATGTCTCACCAACTGTGAGCCCCCAGAGGAGCTGCAAATAGCACTGCATGTGCCAGCAAACCCTGGGATCAATCTCTACAATGTGCTCTACAAAGAACCGTCCACCCCCCACCCCCAGAAACTGCAACCAGCGTAAAACATGGCAGCCATGCCTGTCCCCAGGACACCACAGAGAAACCACACAGCACCTATTTTAAAGTCTTTGCACTGGTTGCTAACATGCCTCTGGATACAGCAATCACCTCCAACGCCCTCTATAGTCCATGTCCAAAACACCCCCAGGAGTGTCCCCGCCCATACACTCCACCTTGCCTGCCAAGGTTCCCTGGAGACAATCCTCTGACGTGTGCTTCTGAAAGATCAATGCCAACTACCCAAAAGACCCTCCATAGGACCATTCTAAGTTAAACCAGTCTTATCAGCAATGACATTATGAAACAAACTACAAGGGAAGCACCAATGAAGAAAGAAGAGTAATTTAGTAGCTGACATGAAACACTCCCAATTCTAAAGAAAGCAATTAATTGTTAAAATTGGAAAATGCAT
The DNA here is from genome assembly GCF_004798865.1 of Varanus komodoensis. Lineage (NCBI taxonomy): Eukaryota > Metazoa > Chordata > Lepidosauria > Squamata > Varanidae > Varanus > Varanus komodoensis. Next base: position 2,513,254 of record NW_025335761.1, read on the forward strand.
GGAAGTTCATTCTTTCTGATCCATCATTCCTTTCCCCAGTATAATTTCTTTTTCATTTCTGCAAGCTGGTCTTATTTAACAGCTCATTTTTAAGTGTGGTCAGCTAGGGAGCACTTGGGCCATTGGATGGCAAATAAATTAAAGAAGTAGTAAATGCAGATACAGATATTACACAGAAGTGTTCTTTTCATCTGACCGCAGTAGAGAAGATGCAGGGCAGATATCTGTACAATAGTATCAGAGAAAATACAAGTTTTAGTGGGAAAAGGGTATTTGTGGTTGTTACATGGGCCAAAGGGCTTGAATATAGGTTTCATGTTGGCTGAATTTGGTACTCTAATTGCCTGTCATGAGTACAGATGCTTTTTTCCACAATTTCAAAATTATTATTTCTTGGGTGGTGCTGAATTCAGCACAGGCAACACCAGGAGTTGTGGGTAGGCTGCATGTTGCCCAGAACCTACAGGCAAACTGAAATTTAATACATTTCAGGGTCCAGACTGTATCCATCCTAGTGTTCTTATAGAAGTGAAATGTGAAATTGCAGATCTTCTACATAACATTCCCTTAAGATCACCCTCTGTGTTAAAACACTGGGGAGTAGCAGATGTAAATATAATTTTTAACAACAAACCAAGTGAATTCAACATTATCACAGTCCATGGAGTTTAATGTCTGTTTTGGGTAAATTTGTGGAAAGCATTGTTAGGAATAAAAGTAACAAGCTTACAGAGGTACATTTCCTGCTTGAAAAGAATTAATGTTTTAATTAAAAATCTTCCATAAAGTTACGTTCTGTCTCACTAACTATGAGAATGCCAATAAACATGTGGATAGAGCTGAACTGGTAATCAATGTTTTAGTTAGGCTTCCAAAAGATGTTTGACACAGTCCCTTAATAAGGACTCCAGAGCAAACGTCATTCATGGAATAGGAGAAGAGGTATTGGTTAAAGGAAGCGAGGTAACTTGTTAAAGAACATAACAGGGAAAGTAGGAATACATGGTTTATCCTGCAAGGATCTGTACTGAGTCCAAGATGTTTTAAAATGCTTATAAATGATGTTGAATTAGGTGTAACCATGTTAGTTTACTGATGACACCAACAATTTAGGGTGGTTAAAACAAAAAGGGTTTGTGAAGAGCTCCAAAGCTCTCTCTCCAAACTTGGAGAGTGGACATGAAAATGACAGGTGTTCAATATAAACGATGTAAGTACATGAAAAGTGTTCACGCATGATGCAAAACAATCCCAACTTCATGTATATGCAAATGGGATCCATGCTAGTACTGATTATCCAACAAAGGGATCTTGGAGTTGTGCTCAACGGCTTAACAAAAATGCTTAACCAGAATGCAGCCTCTGTGGAAAAAAAAAAAAAAACCCAATTCCACCAGCAGGCGTAATTAGAAAAGAAACGGAAAATAAAACTCCATACCATACTGCCCTAATTCAGGTCTGTTGCATGACTACATCTTGAATAATGCTTTCAAATCTGGCCACTGCAATTAAGAAAAAGATACTGCAGAGTTGGGAAAAGTATAAAAAGGGGGAAACTAAAATTATCAAAGGCTAGAACAACTCCCCTATGGAGAAAGGCTGCAACATATGGGACTGTTTAGCTTAGAAAAAAGTTGAGTAATGACAGATATAAAAGATGTACAAAATTAAGCATGGTATGGAGAAAGACATTTTTGTCCTTTTCTCATAATATTAGAACTCAGGACGATCTCATGAAACTGATTGGTGGGAGATTCAGGAAAGATAACAGGAAGTACTTCTTCATGCAATGCCAGTTCAGCCATGGAACTTGCTACCCCAAGATGTAGTATGGCCGTCATATTTAATGGCTTTAAAAGGGGATTACACAAATGCATGGAGGATAAGGCTGTGATAATGGCAACTATCCCTGATGGTTTAATGTTATCTCTTGTAGCAGAGGCACACAATGGGAGTGTGCTATTGCACTCATGTTCTACTTATAGGCTTCCTTACAGGTAAAGGGCTGCCCACTGTATCTACAGAATGCTTGGCAAGATAGGACTTTTGCCTGACTCCTCTTCTTTTTTACAGGTAGGGAAAAGAACAAAAAATAGACAAACTCTCTAATCTAGGAAATGAGGGTGTGTTTTTTAGGCAGAAATACTGAAGAACAAGTTTAGATGAAAAATTAGGTATGACTCAACAATAGACAAAAAAGTGTGATTGCAGGTTTTTTCCCCCAGATTTATATCCTGCCTTTTTCCTACAAAGGGCTCAAGGCAGCTCACATCATTCTCCTTCTCCATCTTATCCCCACATCAACAACCCTGTGAGGTAGGTTGGGCTGAGAGTCTGTGACTGGCCCAAAGTCACCCAGTTGACTCCATGGCCGAGCAGGGACTAGAACTCAGACCGCCTGAGTCCCAGTCCCATGCTCTTAACCACTACACCACACTAGCTAGTTTTTGAATAGAAGAGACACAGGATCATATCCTTATATCCTTGTTTGTCCTGCAATTCCCTGCATCCCAAAAATCTCCTGCAAGAAAGGGAAGGGAGCTCCTAAACAGTAGGGAATGTGTTGTACAGGCTTGCAGTACATAGGGGAATTGTTCAACTTTGGGTGGTTGGAGAGAAATTATCCTCAAGTAATACCCATATCTTAATTGAATCCTTACTGTCATCATGAGAAATATACTACCAAAACCTTGGAAAGAAAAATCTTAAACGTCTTAATTAAAATACAAAATCTTAGAAAGAAAATCGATGTTATTTATTTTCTGTGTCCCACAATAGAAGTAATGTGAAACATGTTGAGAAAACACAGGAAGTTAGTTCATACATTATAACAAAGGCATGAAAGAAAGCTACTCTGTGTGTCTAGGGAATCTTACCCTTCGAAAAGCATGCAATAAGCAACACAAGGATCAAATGCCATTTTACCAAATTAGAATTCAATAATGTGCAATACATTTAAATTGGCTAAAGTTAAATCTAAATATAAGAAATACATTCCCAATAGGAAGAAAGAATGTGCAGTAAGATGGGGATGCTTGATGAAGTCAATGTTTGTATGTTTGGGGAGGAGGAATCCAAATTAAATTTAAATGAAGCTTTTCATGCAGATTTTTTAAATACCTCAGATTCTTGTGGAAATGCACTTACAAGCAAGATGGACTAAAAATATACTGATTCATCCATGCCTAATGATACTAATTTTTTTTAAAAAGGCTGTGGAACTGCCAGCACTGGAACCTGCTAATATTGCTTCCTATTACTTAATTAATTCTACCTGAGTGGAAAGGGTCAAGAAGCATTCTCTTGAGGGACCTTTCAATTCTATAGTGATGAGAGTATGATAAATGACTTCTGCAATTATCCAATCTCTGTCATTTTACCTTTTAATCAGTTGAAGCCATTTAATATAATATGCACTACTCCATCAGTGTACTGTCTCTTAAATAATTCCTCCATAATTAATGGCGCTCACATTAATGGATTTCCGTCCCAAAATTGATGCACAGTACCACTACAGACAGTAAATGGCTCTCTAGCAATTTCTTTAATGGTAACAGGTCTAAAAGCTATCAGCATTTAAATGATATATGCAGTTTATTTTGTATCAGAAATGCAATTCTCTGTAGACAATTTTCAAATAGCAGACTATAAACAAAATAGGAGTCTCAGGACATATATCTACCTTCTTGCTGAGAATACATTAAGATTTGTCTTCCATAATAGCATATTTTGTGCGGATGAATGCATAATTGTTCCAGCAATATATCATAGTTTCTAAAAGCTTTCATTTCATTGTCCTCATCATTGATCATTAATGGCCTACTTCCTCCTTAGCTATAACATACATATCTCAAACACCTAGCAGTAGCCATTGGATAGCTAAATAAGAACAGCATTCATTAATAATAATTGCATTTGTCCCTTCAGAGATATGACATTCTATCCTGCATGATCACACTATTTCTTAGTTCATGCATCTATTCATAACTTCACATACCTATTCCTTTCAGCTTCCCGGCAACAAGCACAAAACAAGCAGTCCCCCTCTTCTCAGTACACGTAATTAATAACACATGTACTTATAAAACAAATTCATGGCAAATAATCCCTATATCCAACATCAATAGGACTACACCTCTATATTGCTATGTGCGTGCTTGTGTACTTGTGTCATAACTGCTGGTTTCCACAGGCATCAGGTTGTCCCCTGTGTAAACAGACGGCTGGGCTAGATGGACCCTTATCTCAATGTTTTGTACAATGTCTGCTCTGTTGTTGTTATCTGTCAAGTTAACTCTGACTTATGGTGACCCTATAAATGAATGTCCTCCAAAATGTCCTTTTCTTTGACAAACCTGCTCAGCTCCTGTAAACTCAAGGCTGTGGTTCCCTTTATGGAGTCAATTCATCTTATATTTGGACTTTCTCTTCTTCTTCTGCCTTCAACTGTCTCTAGAATGATTGTCTTCTCCATAGTTACACACTGGAACACTGTCCGCACTTTTTAAATGTTTCCTAAAAGCATGATGTCCGGAAACCTCACTACTTTTTAAAATAAATCATATTTTTTTTTTACTTTTATCAACTAACTACAGGTGTTCAACATTTACAAAAATGTATTTATTTGTACTTTCATTTATATGCCTCCTACTACCATAGTCTCAAGTCTACTACCGGAGTCTCCAACAATACTATCCAAACACAGCAGCAAGAAGGCAAAATAAGCACATCTTACATATACCAGGTAAGGCAATTTTTAACTTTAATATAATGTAGCAATTCAGTAGGCAACTTTTAGCACCATGGGCGTACTTGGCAATTTTAAGAAACTGGCCTAGCTGCCAGTACAAATTGGCTGCCCTTGGAGGAGGGGCAAATGACAAGTAACCTTCCCAAAAGGCCCCAACAGACCAAATAACTCATTTAAACCCACAGTTTTACGTACCAACAGAAAATTATTCCACATGAATTCCAGCTGCAGACAAAAAAGGAGGGTAGTGTACATTGGAGAGTGCCCACAATGGTGTCTGCAGGTCCACTGATGCCCCTATCTTGCTACATTCATTTACTTGGCAGTAGATTCTACTGAACTCTGTTTGGCTTACCTCCATGTAGCCACGCATATTATTATTACATTGCATTTATATTCCATCATTTTTCCTCTTAGGAAAAACCCAAGGTGGCTTCCATAAACCCACAACAACAACCTGTGAGGTCACTTAGGCTAAGAGTCAGTGAGTGGCCCAAACTGCATTCCATGACTGAGTGGAGACTAGAATTCAGATCTTCCAGACTCCCAGTCCAGCACTGTGAACACCGTATCACACAGGATTGCATTGTAGGTCTTGTCAGAGAGCATTTCTTGTTTGATTTTATATGTCATGGCACAGCAGTGACTTGTGCACAGAATAAAAATCAACATAGATTCTACTGTACACTAAAATTGCCATCCAAACAGCAAACATTTGTTTAAAGTTGAGAAAAGAAAGTGGTTTTGGTGGAACTTAAAAGAAACTAATCTCCTAGGAACCACCACTCAGGGGGAAAAAAAGGATACTGGCATCAGTTATTATCAGCTTAGTTTAAAAAGTTAAGCGCTTCCAACAACTGTCACACACCTTTTCAGTTTATCATTCTGCAGAGTGGAAGTGTGAAACTAAAGGAGATCTAAAATGGCAAACTAAAGAAAGTTGCAAAAAAGTAACTAAAGAAGCTATTTCTGAGTGTCAAACTATACCATCATAAAGCTTTTAAAACACTTATAACACATCCTATTCCTTTTAATCAGGAATCTATTAAAGTTTTAGAAAACATCATAAAGTATATAAGGAGATAATAAATGCTAGACAACCTTTGTTATTTTAGAGTATACTACAATTTGTTTGTGTTCTTTTTATGTAACAGACTTGACACCATTTCATATATTATTTACTAATTAATTATTGCAACCCTGTTCCTAAACTGCGTCCGTAGGTTTGCTGAGAAGATAAACAAGAATCTAGCAGGGAGTAACTGAAGCCTAAGCATGGTTTAAAAATCAATAGGGATTGTGCTACTCACTCATATGTCTAATGTGATTTAGGGGTATTTTCCTTAAAATAATGGAGAATGTGAAAGCCTTCAATGAGCTTAAATATGGTTGCCAAATGAGCACACTAATTTGTAAGGCTGCCTGAATTTTAGTATTATTAATAGAATTTTCAATTATTATTGAAACTTAAGCAAATTGTAAGGCCTATTCCTTACATTACCTCAGTGTCAGAACCGCTGTTAGCAGATCCCCACATTGCTTTGGATCACATGAAAGAAAAAAGCAAGCAAGGAAGCTCTTAATTCTTGAGAACTACAACACACACACACACACACACACACACACACACACAAAAGCCAGCATTGTGAAAATTCTCCTAAACAGTAGAATATCTGCAGAGCTACAGCCTGCAGGCAATACTAAAATTTAGCCACTGTAGCTTCTGAACTCCTTGACAGCCCACCACCATTACTCCTGACTAGACAGACTCCACAGGGGAGAACAGTATGTCCTTTTCAGCTCCAGGTCACCAATCTTCCTCTTACAACCAGTATTTTCATCCAGTTATGTGAAGGCAGCTCCAAGACATACAAAAACGTGTGGTTCTAAAAGGCTATGCAAACCAATCAGTTCATTTGCTTATCCCAAATATTCACTTACTGTATTTTTCTGTGTATAAGATGCTACTTTTTCTTTAAAACATTTAAAAATGAAGGTGGGTCTTATACATGGGGGAGGCATGCTGAGGGGGAAGACCGGCGCACGGGGGCCGCAGCAACTTGTTCGCTGGAGATGGATAGGAAAAGTGGGGGGTGTTCTATACATGAGGGCATCTTATTGATGGAAAAATATGGTAAATAGGAACTATGGAGCAGTTTTTAAGGGAAGCATCCTGAAGGTAACAGGAGGTTCAAAAATCTAAACAGACATGGAGCTCAATGCAATGGTGAGAGAATAAAAAAGTCCACTAGACCTTTGAAAGGTCTAAAAAACTGGTTACTACAGCAGCAGTTTGTTGCTAATTAGATGATAATATGCTGCCAGTGTGGCTAAAAGGATGCGTAGATATACTGCTGTCTTTCAAGTGTACAAGTAAGTAAATATGTCCTTAGAGTATCCAAGCAAACAATATGATGTGACTTAGCTAACAGCAAGCAATACCAGCATTCCACTTTGTAGCCTTTTAAGTTCTCTTGGCATACCTATACACTGTATTTGTATTATTTTTGTAGAATTGTTTTTAAAATCTGAAAGAACGATTCTACAAACATGCACCATGTTGTGTTTGACAAGTGCATGTAGGTTGGCTTTGTAAATGTGAGAATCTGGGTTATCTAGTTCATACATAGACTGCAAAGAACTGTGGTGGAAGAGACAAAACTTCCCCCAATCCTACTACGCAGTGAGTTGGGAGAAGCCAGTTACTACAGATGAGAATAGGCTCATAACATCACAGATACAGTGATGCTGTTTTTCTGGAATGTCTGCAAAGTTGAAGGAAGCCTGACAAGTGCATAGCTTTTTGCACTTTTCCCGTACAACTCCTCAGTACTCAAAGAAGTATGTGGATCCAGCTAGCTGCATATTTATTTTTCAGACAGAAATTAAATCGAATAGCACCGGATACATATGAAAGATGCAAGGTAATTGCCTGCCCGAGCAAAAACTGTAACATTCACCTCAGAAACTGAATAGGGTGGGTTACCAGTGCATACCTTGGACTTTTCTGTTCCTCTTCTAATGAGAGCAATAATTTAAAGGCCTGCTCAAAAGATTCTTGCATATAGTATCAGGTTGTATTTAATTATACATGTTCGCCTACTGAACTCCTTTCACCCAAGGAAAAGAAGATGGCTGTTTGTTACTGGGTCCCCAACATTCAGAAAAGTTCAGAAAAGAGCTGCATGTCCAAAATGTTTGAGAATACTGCATTATTACACTTGATATTCTGAAATTTCTGATCTACATTGGATAAGTACATTAGTTAATTATTCAAATAAAGAAAATGTTGATCCTTGAATAAAAATGGGAAAAGTCAGATTCATTAATTAAAAATGACTGAAGAATTGGTAGAATCAAAATTTGGAATGATAGGTCATGTACAGAAACCTATTTATATCGTTCAGCAGAGGTGATCCATGTGTGGATACAATCATTCATGTAGGACTGAGTGCTTTGCATGTGACCCCCAATGCTGAATTGTCACATTCAGCAGTAGAAGCATTACTTCTGTATCATGTCCCATGGCAACATCTGACAGCCGCTGTCTGGCCTGATCTGCTAATCCCAAAGCCATTTAATTCAGCCAAATCACTGAGTGGCTCTTCTCTGATTCAGGAGCAGTGTGACAGTGTGTAAATAAATATTAAATATTTATTTATTTAAATGTTTATACCTCCCAATAGCCAAAGGCTGTCTGACTGTATAGCTATTTCCTGGTATTTGTTAGTGTATAGCAGATATTAGATATGCTATGCTATAGAGAAATTATGAAGCACAGGGAAATTCTGTGCATACCATTGTTGTGAAGGCATGAAAAAATACAATTCAGATACCAGAATGTAGTCAAAATAAACCAAATATAGTTGCAAGAAAGATTCCATAATTTGCTCTGAAAGGGGCATATTTGATCCAGGAGAAGTTGCCAGCAACACTAACACTGTTTCACAGCTATGGGAACTCTTTTCCAGACATGTTACTGATTTCTGGAAAGAATTTTCTCTCTCTTCTGCCCTTCACTGTCATGGGCTCCATACAGTGAAATGGCTCTAGGAACCACAGAAAGCTACAGTTGGAATGGGCCTGTAAGGCCATTTTATTCATCTAGTTGTGGTGATTCATGTGATTTTCTTTAAGAACATGAAAAAGGTAGCTAGTGTTAGCTACTAATAATTTAACCATTTGATTTAAATGTAGATGAAGATTCCTTACTAGAGGAAGTAGAAGAATTAGGTAATTTCTTTCCAACTTAGAGCCCTCCAGGTGCTTTGGAGGACACACAATGGCCATGCTGGCTGGAGCTGCTGGGAAGTGAAGTCCAAACTTGAGCACTGAGTTGAGTAGGCCTAGAACAGGTAGTAGAGCACCTGCCTTGCATGCAAAAACTCTCAGGTGCAGTCTTCAGCAACTCCAGGTAGGGCTGAAAACATCTGCTTGAAACCCCAGAGACCTGCTGCTGTCCATGTCAACAATTGGACCAAAGGTCTGGCACAGTGTCAGGCAGCTTCCTACATTCTTATGTGAACCCCGTTGCATGCATTTCAGAAATAATGTGGGGCAGAAAGCCATTAATTTCAACATCTATATTGGGCTCCCTTCCAGTAAGAGGAGGAAGACTCATTTTGTTTATGATCCTCAAAGTAAACAATAATGTAGGATCCATGTCATTTTAAGTATGCACAAAACTGTCTGAGAAGTTATGAAGAAATACATGGACTTCTTCAGGCACTTCCATGAGAAGCCAATGGGGGTGACAAAGGTTGCCATCCATGTATGAGTGAAACCTAAGATAGGACTCAAATTCTGAGCTGTCCTGGATTTCTCCTATAGCAGCTCCTCATCTTTAAGAACTGTACATAAGAAGAGACAGTTCATTTTAAAAAAATATCTCTGATTTGTTTGGGAAAACCCTACTCATTCCATTCCTAGATGGGAAGCACACTATTGGCGTGAAAGATGAAACTACACTTCTGTAGTTCTGTCGTCTGTAAGGTATTGAATCTGCTTTTAGAATCAGGGTCAAAGAGACTATGATACAAACTTCTTAAGTTCTAGAGGTTTTTTCCTCCAAACAGCAAGCCACAATATGGCAAACTATTCTTGAAAGTGAATGGAGTTCCAAGAAGTGTTTTCATATGATTGGGCTCAGCTATTTGAAGGTAATAGGGTGAAGAAGCAACACATGACTAGTGGCTACCACAAACCACTTGCATGAGACTAAGCAGACGTCTTTTTTAAAAAAATCCAGACAAACTATCTGCTAACAATTGGTATTTTTGAAGGCACAGTTTATAATGAGTGGACCAAAGGTATCTTAAGCCCTGTTTATACTAGCTAGAGATTGCTTTTTTGTGTTTCTGATCCTAAACCGAAACCTTTTTGTACACAGGCACAAAATTACAAAATGGTTAAGTACCATATTTTCTCAATATCTCTTGTTATTGCAGTTGGAACATTACTAAGCTCTTTACTGTTGGCATACTTTAGCTTCTAGTCATCCCAAATTTAGTCTTTTTTGATAAATTAAATGCTATGAGAAGCACAGCAACACTAAGGGGAAATGGCAAGAAACAGCAGAATATTGCTTTACAGACTCATCACTGATAGAATATTGCAAGATTAAGATACAGGTTAGGGTTACACAGTTATGATAAGAAGCAAGCTATGGTATTGTTTATTTTCATTCCCCGCACATGCTCGTTGTGTGCTGTGATTATACATCTGTTTACATATTGACTACCCACAATTTTCAAGTTTCCTTTCACTCAAAGGTTTATTCTAGCAATCAGATGAACGACAGCTGTGACAGTGGATCAGTCTCTCGCTGAGAGCATGACTCATAACTCTCAGTGGTAGCCCTATGAGTAGAAGCAGTGACCTTCTACAACTTTCAGCCTGGGTAACTGTATATCTGCATTTTAAATTGTGGAGCTGAATAAAAATGTAAAGCATACTTCTAAAACCGCAAGGAAGACTGACTTTCCTTTTCCTAACTGAAGTGAAATACTGGATTACCCATATGTCCTTTATATTGAAACATACAAACCAGAAATACACACTATATTGAACGTTAAAAATGCTAGCATTTTAATTTAATTTAATTTAAAGCTGCCCTCCCAACTTTTCAGTTCCTTCTGGCAGCTAACTATAACACTGTGAAAGCCAAGCAAGACCTTTAACTCATTCTCTACTTCTACCTGGGAGGAAATCTAACTCAATTGGCCTGCTTTCTCTCTCATAGCAATTCAATTTGTCTTCTCATTCTTATCCATTTCACAGGGGCTGAGACCTCATGTGCAGCCCTTACCCTTTTTTGCCAGCATTTTCACAGGTGGATGGGCTGAAGCATGCCCCACAATCGGTGCCTCACATCAAACATGACTAAACACAGATTGTCAGGTTGGCCAGCTCATGCTCTGTGGAGCTAAGTTCTCCTGCTCCAGACAGGATCACACTCTGCCCAGGTGTTGTGGGGCACTTGTCAGGAATTGAGCCCCACGCTCTGTGTACGCAGCACCATTCTTCTGCACCCACTGCTGAGGGCACCATGAAGCAGAGGACCGTTTTAACCTGGAACTGGTAAGAGGACAGTGTCGACACTTGGCAGTGTCAGTGGGAGAAGCATTCCATAAATTAGGAGGCCACCATCAAAACGGCCAACTTCTTTGTTGCTGCCCTCTGAACCTTCCTCAGAAGAGGCATTTGGAGGAATACCTCAGATGTTGATCACATTGTCTGGGTAGGCTCATATCAGAAGAGGCTGTTTTAAAGTTTTTTTAATAGTTGGAAACTGTATTGGGCATTTTTGGAAAAGGTGGACTAAAATTGTTTAAAAATGCACATTTATTTCAAACACGATAGTAAAGCCATTATTATGTAGACTATTATAAGGAACTTTTAACTTCGCTTTGCAGTTAGGCATTACACACAACCACCCTTTTCTAGCCTCTCCTTCTCACAAGTGTTAATATTGCTGCAACAAAGAAGTAATATGTGAAATGGCCTTAAGGACAGCTTCTAGCATCTTCATTTCAATATATCAATCATAAGAACATGTCTTAGAATGCATACAAAGGTCACAAAGATGGGTCAGCTATGTCTATATATATTTCACAGCTATCTATTGGAAGGACACATTACAATCCCGATATCTGCACAAGTACTTACATGTATGCATAAATGTAACACCTGCATGCTCTATGGCACACTTGAAAGTAGTGTCTTTTAAAAGAAACTTCAGAAATGGGCCTCCATTTGTGTTGGTGAGTCACCAAATATGCTGTCCAGGAATAGCTCAGTAGAGACAGTACTGCCAACCTCTTTTAAAATTCAAGAGAACCTTGCTTCATAAAATGGAGGGCAGCCAAGTTGGCAGCAATGAAATTCAGTAAGCTGTTGATTTAGGATGGATATTAACATATAAACTCTGAGCCTTTCACTGGCAAGAGAATGGTAAAAACAAAAGGAATTCATACCCACCCTTACCCCACACCACCTTTTCTCTGCTTCTACATTTACCATTTGTTAGCCAAGATATTGGGGGATGCTTCTCTTGCCACCCAACAGCATCAGCTTGTAGAAGACCGCAAAATCATGGTAAAGGGTCTTTTGCTTAAGCCATTTCCTAACTACTCAACAACATAATAAACTGTTGCTTACCTACTCCAAAAGAGAGCCTCTATATTTTATTAAAGTAATTGTTTCAAGATGAGTATTTTCTGGTTCTATATATGCAGGTCATGACATGAAACCATTAACAGTTTTCCTAACATACGTGTGTGTGTGTGTGTGTTCAGAAAAGCTCTTAAAAGGCCTGTGTAGGAACAACAGGTGATGGTTACCAAGTTTGGTAGGTAGATATCAAATGATCAAGACATTCAGAAATGAAAAGTCAGTTGGATAAAGGGAATTACTCTAGAAGATGAAGAGGTCTGGAATAGCTTTTAATGATAGCAAAAATTTGTTTATTTCTGTGCTGCCCAAAGGTTCTCTGGGAGTCTTGATTTTAATTTTCATTGAAATCATCTAAGAACATGGAGCTGCCAAAGTTAGGACCAGCATCAAGGAGAGCAAGTCAGAGGATGATAGTGGAGAGGAAGGTGGAGCAGGGATTGAAAAGAAAAAAAATCCCTGAAAATTAAGCAATTGTCTGATTGGCAAACTAACTCTTTATTTTCTTCTGTCTACTGCAATAAAACTGGTTTTCTGCTTAAATTCTAGTTTGCCCATAACCATCCATACTGATATAATAACCTGTAACATGGAAATGTTAGCTAAGCCACATTAGTGTAAGTTTCCATGCTTCACAAACAAAATTCTTTTAGTAAGGCAACTCTTGAAGTAGTTGTTGTTGTATAACGGCTATGATTTGAATCTGATTACAGTATTATTCACATGTTCTGCCACTAAAGTCATGAATGAAGACAGAAATAAACTTTTGGACTGAAACACTTGCATAACAGTCAGAATGATGAATTACTTAACAACAAGCAAGTCAAATTTAATTCTTACAGAGACTTGGAGAGGTGGTTCATTTCCACATGTTGGGCTTGTTGCAGACGTACAATACACCTTGCCTTTCCCTAATGTCTCCGTACATTGCTGCGTAAAAAACTTTTAGTGGAGTAAAACTGTGCATTAAGGCTAGTTTTTATTTTAATTTGAAATAAAGTTGTCTTCTGGAGATAAAGTAATTGTTTATCTCCAGTGACATTTCTCCCAGTTTTTTCATTAAAATTTCCATAATATTCAGAGCTTAAAGGTTCTGAAGGTAAACACTTCCAAACATGAAACCCTAAACAAAAAATGGGTGCCTTGTGCCATTTCAGATACAGTCACAGAAGAAATAAATTGCATAAAGTATTATTTTTCAAATTACACTGCACCTATGGCCTGACTTTTTTTTTTCTCTTGTGAGGAGCCCATGGGGGTTTGTATAGTCTTCATCCACTCTCCTTTATCTTCATAACAGCAACCCTGTGAAGTAGGCTGTGCTGAGCATGCATCTGTGTTCACCCAAAGTCACCCAGTGAGTAGGGACTAGAATCTGGATCTCCCAGGTGTCTGATCTAACTCTTTAACTACCACATCATCTCTCAGAAATGACAACACTTCTGAGAACATACTTCCTGATAATTAGGAGGAAATCAAGCTAAATAACAGCAAGGGAAAAGTGCCAGCTTCTACATATAACCCCCAAACCATTAATTATGGGACACTCTACTTAATACATGACTTTATTCGCTGCTTAAAAATATGCAATTTAATATCAATTTTAATTCCAAAATATAACTTGCATGTATTTTAGGAAAAAAGCAGTATAAATCTCTTCATATTTCTGTATCTGTAATAGATTTAGGTATGTGATTATCTAAAGGCCAAATCACAGTAACCTACTTCTAGGTTTCTTAAAGCCTTTCACAACCTGTACTTCACTTACAGAAGGGATGTCACTGACCAATGAGAGGAAATAACCTGCAATTTTGCATATTCTCTGGTTTAAGAAATGTAAAGTGTCCTAGCTTTATTCAAAGTAATTTACTCCATTTAGGCACAAACCACTAAACCATTGTTCAGGGTTATAAGTATGAGATATAAACTTGTGCACCATCCCCTACTTTACTGTTATATCCAGTTCTTTCACTGACAACAAGAGGAACAACTGGACTTTCCCCTCGTACGGTAAGAAGCATCTTGACCCAGAAGGGGTACTGTCCCTGCAGATTTTATACAATTCTGCCAAAAAATAAAAATACTATTGACACTTACATAGGCATAACACCTATGTTTCTGAAATTTGTCAGGGATGTTCCCCTCCTTCTGTGACTGTATCTGAAATGTTATGGTAATTTTTAAGAATTACTCTTGATAGTCAGAAACTTAAAGATTCAGGTTTCCAAACTCGAATTGGATTTGATACCCAAGTTGAAGAGGATAGCGTCTGAACCGGTCTGAGCAGAAACAGGCCATTTCCCAAAGCACCAAAGTAGGGTCAGAATCAAATCTTGTGGTTGGCACACAACTATAATTTATAATGACATTAGTAACTAACAAGTCTAGCAAAACTGACTATGAGATTTCTAACTACCTACTATTTTCAGTGTATCATGGTCTAAAAAGTTTTAGAAACATGTAATTTATACAGTTCAACCCAAGTGAACTTTCTGCCCTTAATTATTTAGCAGCTGTAGTGCTTGCTGCAAAGCACTGACACATAAAGTGCATACAAAACAACACGTTTTGCAGCAAGAAAGAACAAGTCGACTTGCATGTTCAAAATAATCCAGCATGGCTTAAAGAGGAGATTGTAGCTTTTTATGAGCCACTGTGTGTGTCACTGTGTACCTGGAATGATTTTAATAATCACTGGCTTATCATATTTTGCAAACTTGGGCAGCATTCCTTGCTGAAGATTAAACAACCTTCAAATCACCTTACAACCAACCATGGCTTATCTGAGGGCTGCTTAGACCTCCAACAAGTCACGCTGCTCTAATTCATGACAAAACATGCCATGACAACACAGTGATTATAAAAATTTTGCCCACACACAGCAGCTCACAAGAAGCCACAATGGCTTGTTCTGACTGTGTGAACTGAGTTAATATTTGCTAATACAAACAGATGCAGTAGTGTGTGTGTGTGTGTGTGTGTGTGTGTGATGGAGAGGGAGAGGGCGAGAACAAGTTTGTACATCGTGCTAAGCCACCTTGAATAACCCACCATGGATTGGTTGTTAATTCACTAACTTGACAGACATTCAAGTGCTCTGTGAAACAGCCCTAGCTTCCTATGTCCCTATGTAAGCACTCTTTCTGGTCACTGGAGTTGTCAGCTCCAAAAGGTTAATTCCATTCAATGGAATTGATCTTCAGAGTTCTTACAAAAGTGGCAACAGGTTCACATTTTTTTTTCCCCATCGTACAAGTGTGTAAGAGCCCTTTACACTATTTAAGCAAGTTTTCTGATATCCCCTGCTTGTTAATGTACTTATCAATTTCATCCTCCCCTTAGGCATTCCCCTTGCTAACCAACAAGGCTGCTTCACCTGCTGCTGAAGTAAACAGAAAAGACACTGCCAGATGCTTTTGGCACCAGCTCTGCAATTGTCACTTCCCTCCATGGATCTGTTGTTAGCTCTGGGTTGCAGAACAGGGAGGTGGATTGTTAAAGGTATGCACATTTCAAGGCAGAAGAGTGAAGCTGAAGGGAAAATTATACAAATTCCATGGCAGAGCAGTGAGGAAAATCACTAAAATTACACAAATTCAAAGCTGAAGGGAAAATCATACACTTTTCTGAAAATCATACACATACAGCAGACTTTCACATCTGTGCACTTGTGTAGGCCTTGAAAATAAAAACGTACTTGTAAAAATCTTGCAAACATAGCTGGAACACTGTCTGCTGTCCTTCCCAATCTTAGAAGCATGGGGCACAGGGCCCTGACAAAGATAAGGGTGGCTTGTTTGTGAAAAATACGCCTGTGAAAACCATGCCATGTTCAAACTTCAGCTGAGTTCACACATAACACTAAACAATGCCATGCAGTAACCATATGGCATAGTATCTCACCTTTGGTCCCATGTTCACACTTACATAGCAACTACTCATGAGAAACTTTAAGTTCCCTACAAATAACAGCATATATCCCATCAGCCCCCGCAGCTGGGAATCAATCCTGCCTGCCTCTCCCCCACTGGGCCACATGCTCCCATGGATAAGTTCTCAGCCAGCTGTTGCTTTTCTTTTTCTGCTACTCTGTAGAGACATGGTTTACTCATTGGAGTAGGATGGTCGCTCTGCAGGAGCAGCACACCTCCACTGCTGCCACACCCTATGCACATGAATAAGCTCCCCCCACCACATACCCACCCCTCTCTCCCCCTTTGCTGCACATGTGCCTGATGCTCCCCCACCCCTGTGCAGGTTTTGTGGATGCTACCAGGATCCACAAGGATAGGCTAGACATGTTCAAGGATAGGCTAGACATGCACATGGTGGGCATGCTATGGGCAGAGCCGGCTGGAGCCAGGGGGTCAGGCTGGATGGCCCAGGAGGCCCCTTCTGACTCGCTCTGCTTCTATGTTTCCTCCAGGAGGGAGTAGGCACATTAGAGGGCAGCAGGGCAGGCACCAGTGCCAGGGCAGCGCCTGTCTAGGCATCTCTCTGGCGGGCTGCCAGAAGGGGGAAAGCTGGGCTTGTGAGGAATCCCCTGGATTGTTGGGAGGAGGGTACAAATAGGACAGAGGGTGGGAGGCAAAGCAGGTGACACGGCCTCCCTGGGATGCTTGCCCTGGGAGCAATGTCCCACATGCTGCTCATGCACTCCTTGCAAGCAAGGCCTCTTCCCTGGAAGGAGACCGTCTTTCTTGTGTGGTGCAAGGACAGCGTGCTTGCCGGGTGCCACTCCAGCGCAGAGCACCAACCAGGCAGGAGCACCACACACACACACACACACACCTGTACGTGCAATTGCGGCTGCCTTTCTTCCCTGCCAGCACGAGTTCTCTCATGCCCAGCTGCTGCACCACCTTGCTGTGATGCCCTGCCATGATGCCCCATGCTCTGCTGCCATGATGCCAGGCAAAGCTAATCAGAAGGCTGCTGCTGGCAACTCAGCAGTTGCTAGCAGAACAGGTCGATGGAAAATGATGTCTGGAGTATCTGGTGATGTTAAAGCCACTCTTGCCACCAAACTCACTGGCAGAAACATGGAACTATGGAAAACATTGCAACTGAATTCACACATAATAACAAGCAATAGCAAAGCATGGAAACCTTAGAACAAACCACTGATTCACTGTAACCAAATAAACTGTACTTCACCATATTTGAATTCATGTGTAATAACAATCTCTAGCATGGCTTGGCTTAATTCACACAAAACAATAAGCAACTCTGCATGGTTAACAAGGTTCATAGTTTTATTTAGTATGTTCTGACGGATGATCAAGTGGTTTCTTCTTTATCAAGGTTTCCATCCTCTGCACTCAATCTTCTAACTGGTAGCACATGTCTCATCAGCCACAGTGCCTGAAATTCTACCCAAAGGTACATTAAGTCCTGTCTATGTCACTTGTCTTTTCCTCACTGGTCCACACATAGAGGCTACATGGCTGAAGTAGCTCCTTACTAGGACCATGGAAACCATGTTCCTGAGTTCAGGAACGGTGGTACAAGATAACCATCGAACAAAATGTCTTTACAGGCCAAACTTACCATGGTGAAATGCCATGACTGGATTCAGACAGCAATGGTAAAAAACCACCATGGCTTATGTTGTTTGAACACAGACATGAAGACAGCTTGCTCTGGCTAATTATACATGGTGCATTGCCATGCTATGTAAACAAGATTGGAGAGAGATAAGCCACCTTGATAACAAACCACTATAGGTTGCTTAGTCAATTGCTAACCCCTGCCAACAGATGATGTGGGTCTTTGAGGCTTGCCATGGTTTCTTCCAAGATACTCATCCTGGCCTTTCCCTGTGTGGGGCCTTGATGACACAACTTTTTTATACTCCTGCTATGAAGAGTCTTTCCCCACACTTTCTTGCCTTATGAAGTACCCGAACTGATATACATATGTCATATCTTCAGAGTGGAACTGGGGCAGAGGTTACCTTACTTTTCATGATGAGGTGAATGAGAATGTTTTTCATATTCTTTTTTAAAAATTAAACAAAAAAAGGAAACACCTCTGTGACTATTACTTGCAGTACATTTCTCAGCCCAACACATGTATGCATGGTTAACTTACCTCTGGGTAAGTGTGCATTTTCCAATTTGGGTCCAAGGTGACTGGGGGAATTTAAATGTCCCTCTCCTGCTTTCATACTGAAGTCCACTCAGTGAGAAAGGTTAAGAAAAAGACAAAACTGAGGTGATTGGATTAAACCTGTTGCTGGCCAATGAAATGCTGAGCAGGAGCTGCAGGGGGCTTGAAGAGGAGTGAAAAGTAGTCATTTCTTCACTACTATTGCAATGTGACTGCTTCCCATTGAACATGGGTGGATTACTAGTAATAAAATGTGTATTAACTGCTTCTTAATGATCCTTTCTTTAATACTCCAGTGACAGTTTCATATATGTAGGATGGAGTGGGGTGGGAGGCTGGATGAAGCTTTATTTTTTCTGTTGCTTTCTTCATAGGGAAACACCACTATTTTGGCAGTGGTGCAGGGAAACCACCCACTAGTATCAGGACTCAGTAAAAGAATTGGATCCTGCGAATGACAAATATTAAAGGCATAGGAAGCCTTAAACACACAGAGAGAGCTTCAATGGTGCTTTGCTTTTCTGAATTAAACATGTTGGTTCTGCAACTTTAAGAAAACTTGCCAGAAATCAAAAAGGTCAGCACAGAGGACACTAGAATGCAGCAGTCTGACTACATTGTTTTGATTTTCCATAAATGTTAGCAAAGAAGAGATGATGGTTCCAGTGCAGAAGTGACCACAGTGTACATGTAGTTTTGCACTTGCAGATCATGTGAATACCCATACAGAAATACTTGGGCTGAGGCTACATGGGATTTGTAAATGGTGTTTTAATAACTTCCACCTGCTATTCAAACATTACATGTTTCCTGTAACATTAAGCATAAAATGGCCCTGAGGAATAGTGTGATTATGAGAAAGAATTCATATTGCTCTGTTGGTGAACATACATTATTATTTTCATTTTCACTCAGATTCCCACAGGTGTGTGGAATGGCCAAAAGGGAAAGGGCCTTTTTAGTCGCGGTGCCCCATTTATGGAATAGTATTGCCTTAGAAAGGCTCAGCTGGGTCTCTTTAGAACCAGATGAAACCCTTTTCCATTTTCTAGACATTTTAGTTTAGGTGCCTCTGAAATTCTTCGCACTATTGTTTTCTATTGCTTCTTTTATTCTGATACTGTTTCAACTATTTAAATATTATGATGCTTTAATTTTAGTATTTCTTGGTTTTAACTTAACCAGCCAGATCTTTGCTGCTATTCCTGAGTAAATAGCCAAAAAGGCGAATAAACAAATACACAGCCTTTTCCATATTCTCCACTGTCAAAGGCAAAGGAGAACGAAACCTGGTTCACTATCACTGGGTTGCATCTAGGGTTAGTCTGACGTGGAGTGGACCCAATGGGAAAAATAAAACTTACACTGGATACATCTCAACTGTTTTGCTTCCCCCCAGTCAGGTTGGACAGCAAAGTAAATGCAAAGTTTACTAATTAATCATATTGCAAAAAGCTGTTTGTTTCTGAGATAGACCCAGTATGCAACAATTTTACAAAACCAAACACCCTTAGGGACTACATTACAATTCCTCAAAAAGTTAGCATTAAAATCTACTATTCTACTAGTACTAGTATTCTATCTAGTACTAGTAGAATAGTACTAGTATTCTATCTAGTATAGAAATCTACTATTTCTTCAGAGACAAATATTTCAGTATCAATATTACTGCAATGATAATTTTTATGTTTCTCAATATGTGATGGGTCTCTGTAACAATAAAGTTAATTAAATATGCAGGTAATTGGTCATATTATGGATATTATATCATTATCATACAGTAGGTTTTGCTTACAGATCATATTGCCAGTGATCTTCAATTCACTGACAAAGAAAGCTCAATTCACCAAGCTACTGAATTCATTAAAAAAAATTAAAGATGGCCGAAGTAGCAGAGGTTTGCAGAGTTCTCTTGACACAGTAGATGCAAATGATGCTTTAAAACAGTCTTCAATCTAGTGCCCTCCAAATAAGTTGGACTAGCATGGTTGTCTGAGGATGCACCCAAAGGGCACCAGGTTAGGTCAGGCTGCTTTAAAACAACAATGCAGGCATTTATATTTCAGTCAAAGTATGCTATCTTTTGACAACAATCTGGCTGAAAAGAAAATCTGAGTTTCATACAGAACAAAAATACGAGCATGCTAATGTAGATACAAACTATCTTAAAACTGAATCAAGACCCCCAACAAAAAAATATCGAGTTAAAGGCATGTGACTTCTTGGGTAAATATATTTTATTATAGTAGGCCTTATAATAGATACAGAAAATAGCAAATTGTCACAGGCAGTGGTACCTTAGGAATAAAACCCCCAGCAATCATCTACTGAGCCCATCTGGGTGATCTGATATTCCATTTTTATGCCCTCCAACTACTTGAGCACTGCAGAGTACTCAGTTCTAAAATTATGAAGGTTTATGACTCTACCAACTGAACAGAAAGGACATTTACATCCCATCTCATGGAGAAGCACTATTCTGTTTAGTTAATACTGCTTTTTTCCAGAAAGTTTGGAATGTTTATAGTTCATTCCTATACAAGTTTACATGGAGGTACATCTCTGTTTTTGAACAGGACTAACTTCCAAATGGGGACTGCAGGTGGCGCAGTGGTTTAAACTGCTGTGCTGCTGGGCTGGTTGATCGAAAGGTCGCTGGTTCGAATTTGCACAACGGGGTGAGTTCCTGTTGCTCTGTCCCAGCTCCTGCCAACCTTGCAGTTTGAAAGCATGCAAACACAAGTAGATAAAAAGGTACCACTTAGGTGGGCAGGTAACAGCATTCCATGCACTTCAGTGTTTAGTCATGCCGGCCACATGACCACGGAGACTGTCTGCAGACAAACGCTGGCTCCCTCGGCTAGGAAACGGAGATGAGCACCGCCCCCTAGAGTCAGGCATGACTGGACTTAATGTCAAGGGGAAACCTTTACCTTTTTACCTTTTAACTTCCAAATGAGTGTGCAAACGACTACAGTCTTATTCTTCTATTAAGCATTTTTGTGTGCTAACCTTGCATGTGCAGAAAGAGCATAAAAAGTGTCTATAACTAGTCACTATGGTGCAATTTCACAGTGCAAAACACATGTGGACCTGCAAGACCAATGTGCTTAGATTATGCTCCTATATTATTTATTTATTTAAAATATTTGTATGCCGTCCTTTGCGAGAGCCTCAGGACGGCTTACACAAATAAAATACGAATACATAAAGATATAAAATAAATAAATTAATGACCCACTCTGGCTGCAATTAAAATATGGTAATAAAATTCAATATTAAAACTTGTTAAATATTGATTAAATAAAAAGGTCTTAACCTGGCACCAAAAAACATAATGACGGCACCAGGCGGACCTCTCTGGGGAGCGCATTCCATAGACGAGGTGCCAACGCAGAGAAGGCCTTCCTCTGGGTACTCTGTCTCCTAATATCTTTCACAGAGGGTTCCCAGAGGAGGGCTTCTGCTGCCGATCTCAAGGCGTGTAAGGGCAAATAGGGAAGAAGGTTTTCCTTTAGGTATCCTGGTCCCAAGCTGTTTAGGGCTTTATAGGTAATAACCAGCACCTTGAATTGAGCCCGGACTTCGATGGGAAACCCGTGGAGCTGATGTTATATGAGAACAATGCCCAGTCCCTGACAGCATCCTGGCAGCTCTGATTGATTGATTGATTGATTGATTGATTTATAACATTTTTATGCTGCCCCCATCGCAACGAAGCCTCGAGATGGCTCACAGATCATGTTTTGCAGCATCTGAAGTATCTGGACTGTCTTCCAGGGCAGCCCCACGTAAAGCGCATTACAGAAGTCCAACCAGGAAGTAACCAATGTGTGTGTTACTGTTGCTAGGCCATCTTCCTCCAGGTAGGGACGCAGCTGATGGATTAGCCGAAGCTGAAGGAAAGCGCTCCTTGCCACCACTGTCACTTGAGCTTCCAAGGACAGTTCCGGGTCAAGGAGCACTCCCAAGCTGCGGATCCTGTCCTTTAGAGGGAGTGCAACCCCGTCCAGGGCAAGGCCCAAGTCACCTACCCAGGAGCTCGAATCACCCACTATCAGAACCTCCGTCTTATCTGGACTGAGTTTCAGTTTATATTATACAAAGCTTGTATTTCATTGCCAGAAAAAAAATCTGTTCCATTACTAGAGAATGCATTCAGCTTTGCATGGATTGGTATAGCCATAGTTTGATATGGTAGCGCCTTCAAGAAACATTACATAGCTCTCAGTGTTAGACACAATCTGCCTGCCATATCTAAGATGCCATGTTCAGTAGTACCCCAGTATGGCCCCTGTCATGGTGAATTCCTATAACCCTTGTAATTATCGGAGTACTCATCCAATTCCCCCGTGAGAGGGCAGCTCTGCAAAGCAAGAGGGAGACAGTCATATAGTTCTTTTCCTTGAACAATTCCTCTCTGGCTTGAACCTGCCTTGACTGCAGTCCTATGGCCTTCTTAGAGAAGCAGTGATTGAAGATAGTACTGCAGGATTCAGATTTTTTGTATTAATTCAAATAATTAATGCATTTTTAAAAGAACAAATAGCCCTGGAGTGCACACTTCCATAACCCTTATTATGAACATTTCAAATAACCAGGTTTCATCTTTAGGTGTGCTAAAGATACTAGTATCATGTGCTATGATACTAGGAGACACATATCTCCCTTTCTTGTTACAGACAGCAACTAATTAGTATAAATGATTTTTCAGGGTGGGGGGAAGCCATTTTAAATTACAAGGTTGGTTTAAATTATGTTTGATCTTCATTCTTGACAATCCAGATTTGTATGTGTATACCTTTAGCATAACTAAATAGCATGGGTCAAAAGATTTCTATTAGACCTGTTTGAAACCCCCAATGCTTCCTAACCATTCTGCACTTTTAATTTGACTTTCTATAATTTCCTGGCACCCTGGCCCTAAATATGTATCTACATAGACCCCCCACCCCCATGACTCCTCCAGCAACACTGGAGAAACAGCACTGCAGTGCTGGCACACTGGTTTGTAGTAGTAAAGAGCAGCCAAAAAAGCACGGATCTACTTCTACAGATAGGAGACGGCTTTGGGATGGTGTTTCTTGAATAAAAGTCTACCCAGGTGACAAAGTAAACTCCTTTTGAAACTGTGGGGTCATTCAAAAGCTGTTTGCATATCTGCAAGGGAAAAGAGTCTGCACATCCAGCTGGCCATGCAAAGCCTCGGGGCGTGCCGAATGTAGCTCTTTAGATTATGATAATAGTGATGATGAATGCACTTGCTATGTGCCATGCAGGCTGGCAGCAAGTTCAAAGGCTTAGTATTTAGAAGTTATTCTAAAGTTCAGACTTAGAAGTTTGAAATCCATGCAATAAACTCTCAGGGAAGTATTTTAAATATCAAGTTACCTTCATATACAGGTCATTACCCAATGAAATATATGAGGCAATTATGCAGAGAGGCATTATATCCATAAAGCTACATTCTTATACATTTTGTTTTGGTTTCTAATATACCTGCTGAAACCTATGCAACCAAGAACACACTTGGCCCTACAACCAACTGCTGATGCAACTGCATAAGGTTAACACAAAATCTGAAGAAATAAGAATGTTCACTATTTCTGCCTAGGAAAGTCTGCTTACTTATAGAATGAGGGAAAATCACCAGATTTTCTAATCCAGCTATTTTGCAAATAAGTACACCGCTTGACAAAAAGAACTCTAAATATTTATATCCTATATATGAAAATAACTTTTGTTTACTAGCCTTAGGTTCAACAAATAAACCTTTGAGAACCATATGAAAAATAATAATACATGTGATATGGTGCATTATCATTCTTTACTTGACAAACAAGAGAAATGCCAAAATACTATTTATACTGCATTAACAGGTCTTTATTTGTTCAGATATACGCAATAAACTCAGTATCATAATAAAAGCAACACAGTGCTTATGTGTGACAATCTCCTAAAACTGAGGAAAATGCCATATAAATCACATTGAGGCCCATATGCGAATCTTCACTGGTAGGAACATTTAATTACTCTCCAATATCTTCTTTAAGATAAAATAAGACTAACAAACAACAAACTAATGCACTTCAATTCAGACCCCTCCAACTGTGTCCCCTTTTATGAACTGCATTTGCACGTGTTCCCACTCAGGCATTACTCTTTGCTACTTAATCACTTTATGCAGTGCTCACTGTTAAGCAGCTGCAACCAACCAACAATCTAGGGTATGATCCATTATGCTACCGGGGCAAAGAAATAACAGAATCCCTGTCACCATAGAGATGGAGTTACTATCTCTGTGGAAAGGCAGATATCACCATGTCACCTCCTGCTGCTACCTATGTGACGAATCAGGCTAGTAATTAAAAGACAACTCTTTAAATACTGTACTAAACATCCTTTCAATCCCCTTTAAAAGTATATTTATCCCAAACTAGGAAACACAGAATTACTCTAACCACCTCTCTTGTGGAGCTTGCTCACATATAACACTGCATTGCCTAGAACCACACACATCCATATTCCCACTATTTTGTCAATTTGGCAAAAATCAGTTTGGAATAATGGAATCGCAAGAGAATATGTAAATAGGAGTTGTACCAATCTGCTGAATCACCCTCTCCACCATGAGCAAAAAGGACTAGTGTGACAGGCAAAGTTTCGCAAACTGATTAAACAGTATTTTTCACAAAAAAGAAAAAAGACACATTCCAATTTCTCCTACCTCAATCAAAAAGTCGCCTGTTCTCAAGCCAGCTTGCCATGCTACCCCACCTTCATCCACGGATTCCAGGTACTGCAAAGCAGGAAAGGCTGGAGTTGGGGTGAATTCTTCAATAGGTGTATCAGCTTTGAGAATAATAAATGATATCTTTTTAAAGATGGAAAATAAACCTTTACATTATAAAGTTGAATAATTTCATGAACTGACTGGTGCAAGGACAAATACTAGTAAGATGTTCCCCTGCCCACTAGATCTTCCTCTTTTTTACCTGTATGATCACTTTGATCTGGTATATTTTAAAAACTGAACCAGTTTGAAGGATCAGGAATTGCATTCCAAAACATTAATGGGAAAACATTAAACATCAATTTTAATATTCAGATGTGTGCATAGAGAAATAAAGCATATGAAAATTGTCAAGTCTTTCTGGCAGCTATTACCAAAAAGGTATGAAGACCTTCAATTTCCAAGTATAATATATGTATTTCTTTGAGCATCAGGTACATATCTGTGTACTGTATGAACTGCTGAATGTACATGTTACAAATATATACACTGATAAGCTTTGCAGATATGTGATTTAACACCCATAGAACCACACATTTAATACATTAAGTTTGGCATAGCATTGTGTTTTAAAAGGGCACTTGAATATTTCCATATAAACATCTCAGTCCATGTGAAATTAACACATATATCTAGGGACCTTTCTTTGCTGCATAGATAGCTCAGCGCCAGCTGATCGACACAGTGATGAAGTCACTGGGTTTCCAGAAGACCCCACCAAAATGTGCATTTAGTCTGGAGTGTTAATCAGAAACTATTACATAGCTAGGAGAACCCAATAGGTACTTGCTATTCCAGCAAGGAATGATAAAAATGGTATTCCCAGAGGAAGGGTGTGGAGGATCCTCCATAAAGAACATATGGGGTAGCCATCCCTTGAAGCCAGTCAGAGTTAGGGAGAGCCCATGTAGCGATTGAGGGGTGCTAGTTGCAGGCATTGGGAAATACCACCATATAAAAAATGAAATCCAAAATAAATAATATGCAGAGAATTTAAAAGATGCCTTTCATTTATTAAAAAAAACCAAAAATATACAGGGTAGACTTGAAATTACGAAAATGATTAACACATTGGAGCCCATGAAGCCAGGCAGCCCTCAAATCAGAACACAGACTGAAAGGCCATTCAACATACATGTAGTTTCTATAGATATAAGAATGATATGATTTCCATACTAAAACTGCAGTAGTTTTACCCTGAACAAACTACAAACCCATTTTAAACAAAGCCATGCCTCATCACTCAGCAAATAGATTTTTTAATAGATTAACATTTTAATTGAATCCATTTTTGCTATTTGTTTCAACAAGCATGGTACAGTTTGGATAAACTACACAGTAAAACACATGAAATACCTAGGCAACTTCTCCTTTCAAAATTATTCTCTAAATGCATTGCATATAGATACATATAAACATTAAAATATGTATGAATATACACACACCCCTCAAAACTGCTCAATCAGAAACCAGTAAAATCCATTTCAGTACTACTGCACCGAGAGAACACTGTTGTCTAGCAACCAAATGCATAAGGAATAATGCCTGTTTATTTTCAGAAATGCATGCCATCTTTCACATAGGTATTCGCCCAATTGCATAGACACAGAAAATCCACATACCTTTGGCCCCTCTGAGCACAAACCCAAATCCTTCATTGTCTTTTTTCTGCAGGACCACTGCCTTTTCTTCTATAATGCAGTCACTGTAGAGAGAATTCCGAGGATAGCGACCATTATTACATCCCTTCATCACTACTGTAGTAGCTGCTCCTCCAGTGTGCAGGTTCATCATCATCACAGCCAGTTAATCAAATAATATTGCAGCAACCAAACATGAGAAAAATGTAACAGCAAACAACAGAAGAAGGAGAGAGACAAAGACAAGGCTTAATGGTAAGGAAGAACATGACAGTGTAACTTAACGGAGGGAATAATGCAGAGAAAGCAGAGGAAGAAACCATGCATGGTGGTGGCTGAACAAATATGTGATCATGTCATCTGTGTGCTAGCTACGAGCCTAAAAGAAAAGAAAGTGAACTGAACGACAGTAGCATTAATAAACTCCTCAATTGTGGATGTACCAGATGCATCTTCTAGTGAAGCCAAAATGAAACCAACCAGAAGAAAAATGAGGCAGCATTTTAAAATTTAAAGTTAGCTTGGTTTGCTGTAATAAGTAGCTAAAAGGCACAAATATATTCAGAACCTATGCCTTGCATCAAAAGCCCTTTTTCAATCCTATTGAATGTTGCATGCTGCAAGAATCCCACATGATCATCTGACAGCCTACAATGCTAACAACGTGCAGCTGCCTTGGCGTCATCAAGCACAAATTTTCACAGCATCAAGAATCTGCATAATTTAAATAGTAACAAGGCATGTATGTTCATGACTACCTTTTTCCATAAAAAAATTAACTGTGCCTTCCTGAAAGCTAGCACAATGAAATGCTAATGAGATTACATTATTTAAAAAAACAAAAAGAACAGGAAGGCAGTTCCTTACCCATTTCTTTAATAATAACTCTTGCACAGATGATGTTTTATGTTTTTAAAAACGGTTTATTCAGATAATAGGTTTTAGTTAAGTTTCTAAGCCAAATGATAATGCTTCAGAATATTTCAGCTGAAACATCATCTGATTTTTTTTAAAATAATAAAATAGATCAGATAAAATATGGCTATATATTTAAATGGCAATGTGTTTTTCAAGAAAGTATCAAAGCACAGCTTTCTGGCACAGGCTAGTTTTTTTTTTATATAGTTGCCTTTAGAAAAAGGCAGTAACTGCTACAGAATATGATGGTGCAGTAGCATAAAACCACTGCTTGGAAATAACAGAAATACAAGGAAACACTGGCATCTCTTTTGCAAAGCATAACCAACAGTTTCTGTTCACACTAAATCACTGATCGCTAAATATACAAATTTGCACCCATTTGCACACACTTATTTTAGGTTTCCATTATATCCCTAAGGCTCTGGTTGGCTTGCCCAAATATTTTTGTATTTCCAGTTTAAAGATGGAAAGGATCAAGGGATAGATTCCTCAACATTCCCCCAACAGACCCAAAATAGCCAGCACCCTTTGGCAGAAATCCACAGAGTAGCTGGCAGTTATGATGGATCTCTTTCTGAAAAGAAAGGAGGGAAAGTAGCCAGTAGTGTTAGTCCCCCAGTTGGTGGTAGAATCAGAGACTTCCCTTTGTTCCTAACTGATGGCACAGAAGAGCATGTTGATTTGTCTGGATGAAGCAAAAACTGCAGTTTATCCCAGCAGGATATCCTGTGAACCTATTTTCCTAAAAAATTATATGCAACTTCATTTCAAAGTAATTGCATCATGATACCAAAGGAGGCCTGGATTCTTTTGCCTGTCAAGCAACTTTACTTCAGTACCTTAAACTTGCAGATCTGGAGTAGCGTCATATGAGCATGTAAAATGACCACATTTATCCAGAAAAAGTAATTGTTTTTTCAGTCAATAGCATCTCAATTAGGTGTAGAAGTCTGTAGCTCACCGCACCACACCACACCGACTAGAATAGCATCGACAGCACTTATTGCGGCAGTTAGATGACCTGATCTAACCCACAGCCTGCAGTACAATGTGAGGGAAGGGCACTTTTACCTCTTTCCCACATTCTGTATGACAGCGTTTTGAAAAACTGAAGAGGAGATTCCAAAATCCCTTAAACTGCCAGATACACTGGTGTTTTTGCAACTGAAAGTGCTCAGATGAAAGGATTTCTTACACTTGGAGGGCTTTCTTCACATTTTAACAACCTAGGAGACCCATTTTATTTCAATGGGCCAGAGGCACAAGAAGTGTATGGCATCTTGCGCTGGAATCTAAATAAATATAAATTGCAAGTGTGCAGGCAAGTCAACCCCCCTCCAGAGTTGACTGTCAACTGCCCTCAATATTCTGTGGTTCCCAGCGGACAATGTCAGTTGTTATCTTAACATGCCTGGATTTCTTTTTCTACTTGACACATTAGTCATCCCTACTGAAGAATTGGAAATGAAAGGAGATATTATACTTGTGAAGTAGAGTGAATGTTTCTCATGTATAATTTCTGAAAATTAAAACAGCCCAAGAATCAGGAAATCCCTGCTGTACACATGACACAAGGCCATCAACAACTCCCGTCTAAGAACCACTTCACATGTAAAACCTGAAGGAGCAGTATGCTAGAAGATGACAAACATTTCAATTTGAGTACACTGAGGTTGCTCATAGCAACTATTTAGGTACTAATACTTGAGAGACAGGCAGGACATGGTGAGGTGACTGATTTGGATATACCAACCACCAACCATATTCTTATCCCATAAAGTTCAATCAAGCAATATATATCATGTACAGAAATCATGCTCCTCTGGAATTAAAAAAGTTTATGATTCAAGCAATGGAAAAATCATGATACATCAGGGTTAGTTCTGCCCCTTTCCTCCCTAAAAACCGCTTTGGTTTAATTTGGATATGCATTTTTCTGAGGCATTTTTGAAGCATCCAGTGCTGTTATCCTATAACATTAAAAGTATGATCTGTCAATGTCTATTAAGCAAGTGATGCCACAATTAGGCTACAAAAACACAGGAAGAGAGTTCTTGGCAACATCTACCTCCTGGAATTTAAACTAGGATGGGGTGGGGAACTAAATATTTAACCACAGTATCACTAGCTATAGTGTTCTGTTAAGAAAATCTGAGAATGTTCTAGGTAAAACCCTCAAAATTTCTTCAGTAGATTAGATACTTTAAAAGTGACACATTAAAAGTACACAGTTGTACTCTCATCAACCATTCAACTGCGCTATAGGGCACTGCAGGAGAAGCAAGGGATGGAACATTGAAATTCCTCTAACTTTTTCCAAAATGTTGACAAATTATACTATAGTATTAGATAACTATCAGAAAGAAAGCTGGTATGGCTTTGCAGCATTCTGCTCTCCATCAACAGGTGGGCACAATTACAGTGTAATTCAGCACAATCCATGCTTGCTGTCATTATGTGCTGTCATGTTGACTTATGGAAACCCTATGAAAGAAAGTCCTCCAAAATTCCCTGTTTGTGACAGCCCTACCTCAGCTCTTGTAAGCATAATCTATGTAGGAAATGACTCAGTTTAAAGTGATTCTGAGAGTTAATATTGTGACAGGAAGAACATTTTCTGATGTTTCTAGTTGGTCCACTTGAAGTGCTCCCCAGGACTGCAATGAACTCAGGAATAAGTGTGTTGTTGTTGTTGTTGTTGTTGTGTGCATGTCCTACCAATTAACAACTTCAAGATTAATATACACCCTGCATTTGATTGATTGTATCTCCCTGGGCACTGATCATCTAGCTGCACAATCTGATTATATAAAAAATGACACTGAAATAATTCAGGAAGGATATGTTAATTATTTGCTGAATCCCAATTGTGCATTCAGTCCTGTATTAAAATCACTTTCCTTCCCACAGGCACACAGCTACTATTCCTAAATAAAGTCACAATGCTCAAACTATTTCAGAACTTCATTACAACTAGCAAGATTGCAATAGCTTCAGGTTGCAATGTAAGCAATGCGTTCAGACA
Organism: Varanus komodoensis; assembly: GCF_004798865.1. Classification (NCBI taxonomy): domain Eukaryota; kingdom Metazoa; phylum Chordata; class Lepidosauria; order Squamata; family Varanidae; genus Varanus; species Varanus komodoensis. The sequence goes on from NW_025335761.1 coordinate 2,544,165, forward strand.
TCAGCATGGTCCTCACGGCAGTCTAGGTCTACTTGACCTGAGTTGCTGCCAACATCACAGTTCTGGATGAGATGCAAAAATAGCAATCCTATACCATGTCAGCCTATTCCTCTATAAAGGCTGCGAGTGACCTGGAAACCAGCTTGGTCAGCTGGAGCTGAAAGGAAAAAAAGGCTGGCTCATTAAAGGAACATGTTATTCATATAGTCACTCTCTGCTCTCTTGCTGATGGTAACACTGTTGACCTGGGTCCTATTTACCGCAGGTGCTTTGAAGGATAGCTGAAACTATTTGAATAAAATTAGCTAATTATGCATAATGACACTGCAGTACTTATTATTTATCTAGTATTCAACATATTTGCTTCATTTCACACACATGGCAGGGAAGGAATTCATTCTATTATGTAGGGGTGGTGCTTTTTTTCCCTATTCAATGGTTTACTTCTGGAAATCCGTGAAAGATTACAAATCATTATTGGAGTTGAGAATGGGAGAAATATATGCTTTCATTATTTAATAGCAAGCATTGCATGCCTGTTTTTGCCAGCATTTTAAAAACTATTTTGTTGTTGCAACTGCAATTTTGCATCTATGGAAAGCAGGACTTCATTTATCATATTAAAAACATGGTATTATTCACTTTAAGTTGGGCTGGTGAGCCAGCATTAAAATATTGAAAAAGATGAAGTTGCATCTGTTTGTTCCAAAATAATATGCGATAAAGTACTTTGTCAAGGAAATATTTTAAAGGAACATTTGATGAAGAAAACAGAACAGGAAATGCTCAGCAAAGAAGACAAAGAAACTCTAATCACATTTTAGGGTAAAAAACATAGTATAATAGTTTAATAGTGATGCATTAATAAATTGTATGCATTGCTATTTTTGAGTATTTGCATATGACAATATATTCTTAAGGATTAATCCTACATACAGTTACCTGGGAGTACATTCAGTTGAACTCAAAAGGAATTACCTCTGAGTTGATATAGATACGACTGCACTGTAAGTGTAAGAAATATGTAAGAAATCAAGAAAGAAATCTGCAGTATAAGAAATCAAGATGCTACATCCAAAAAAAGAGAGAAGCTACTGCTGAACACAACTTAAACTTTTGTTGTTGCTATCAGGTAAATGTCATTGGATACATGTGGAAGAACTTAATCTAATTCTACCTCCTGGCACAAGTAGTGTTAGTTGTTAGGCCCAACACTCTGGAGACAAGAAGCCAACTGTGCTGGAGGAGAGCTGGACAGTCATATTGACAGAAATGGACACCAAGCACCTGAGCCTGTATTTGAGCTACAGCTTGTTTAGACTGAATCAGAATGGCTTCAGAGGTTCTGCTTCACCATCTGGAACCATATTGGTGTTTGTGATAACAAATTCCTTCTCTGCTGGTAGCTGCAACATCACCCTTTGCGGCTGGATGGCATGGAGTACAGAGTGCAGGATAGCATTCCATACTTTTCTAAATGGCTACAGTTTCATGGAGAGCAAACTACCTGAGTCCTGCTACCAGTTTTTAGCCAAGGTTCACCCCACACTTTATAGAAAAAAGGAACAAAGGTGGCCATTATGCTGGAGATTCAAGTGTGGATCTCCAGTGTATTTTTCTTCTCAACACAGGGTGAAGGAGGTGAAGGTTGTGTTTTGGGTTGGGTGGCCATTTAGGCATCGTCTCCAAAAGAAGTCATGCACTACCAAAGCAGAGGGCAAAAGGTAAAACATATTTGCATGAACTATGTATATGTTACTTTATATACAGAGGTATATATTTGGAAATTATAATCATCTTTTAAATAGAAATAAAATGCATTTCACTGTAATGGGAATTTATGTGGCCAGAAAGACTGTTCGCTCAGTGTGAGCTGCCCAGGTATTAACTGGTAATGGTACTTTCAAGGCCCATTGGGTCCGGATTCTTATCATTCTTTTATCTTTCTTTAAGCCAGGTTTGCACTGGATGGCCCTTCAAGCAGGGCCTCAAACAGCCCTTCAAATGGACAACTGTCTTCTGTAAAGTAGGGCACATGGCTACCCTAGTAGGGTCCCCCTACAGCTGCTTTCAGAAGTAGGGTATGTCTAAACATCCAGTCACACATAACATGCCTAGAATCTATTTCTGTCTTAAATGAAATCCAGCAGTCAGAAAAACTGACACTTCCTTGTAGGTTTTCTTTTAGATTTACTCTCCTTTTTTATTTGCATTCTGGAAGATAGACTTTTGTTATTCTCAGAGAACAAACATGCACACTGAAATAAGGAGGATACATACACAGATACAGGCATGCCATATGAACCAGAGAATCTCAATTTATTGACACAGCATGATTAAGGATTGGGCAGCAAATAATTTTATTGCTTTTATATATTTTGGCTAAAGAAATAATATTTCAGGAGTAAAATAATTTTAACTGGGCTTAACTGGTAAGTGAGACTTAAGAATGGCTTGTTTCATTTTAATAGGTAATCTCCTAATTTGACTTGTTTCATGTTTGAATCAGTCATTTTACTATTTTATTAGGCACTTCTATTTATGATTCAGTAATGTGTTATATTTTATTGGTTGTCCAAGCAGACTAGGACAACCATTTCACCATTTCCTGGATAAAAGGCTTTATTGTGTTACAGTTGACCATCTAGAATGGCTTTCAACTATAAAAGAGTAGTACAGAATCCAATAACAAAAGAAATAAGATAAGTTAGAATACCGGTCATTAGGGAAATGTGGTTTAATAAAAAGTTGATTCTAAACCGTGTACTGTCCACTATCTTCCAAATCAAAAAGAACAAACTACACCTTCAGTGTGGATTTTACTTCTTAAGAGCCAATCACTTAGATCATCTAACACTTCTTAACTGATCAGTCCTCTTAAACTGATGCCATATCCTTAGATTAATGGCATTAGGTCCACTACCCTCCATATTGGTATGCTCACTAAATTTTCCCACAGAATTTGAAACTGTCTTATCTTCAGCAGCAGTCTGGCTTATCTCTGCGCCCATTGGCCTTGTATTTCAACTATAGATTCCGGTCCCTCTTCTTTATCTGAGTCCAAATTAATATGCACAGTCTTTTATAAACCCAGTCCCTACAACATGTTGATTTACAAATGTAAATCAACTCCACATTTGGTACAACTTGTTCCAAAAGTCTCTGGTCACATATAGGGATACCTGAGCACAAAATGTGTAAAACCTTCCCTGTTATTTGTTGTGACAATTTCAATGGAAAATGTTGGAAAACATTCAATGCTGGAAAATAATTTTGCATATTTATCACATTTATCCAGAAAACCAGACATGCCATTTTGCAAAGCCGGGGTTCTCCACCTGTAAGATTGCATGTTCACCTGTATCCTAGCCATAGTGAGTGACATTTCCCATTCATTTCAAGGTATAAATAAGGGAGGGAGTACCCTGAGGGACTGCCATGTGACCAGGGTGTGGACATCTCAAAGGGAGGTCTGAATACAAAGGCTTTGGCACAAAAGATTAAGATAATTGAATAAATTGAAAATAATACAGTACTTGTAACTGGGACATGCATTCACCTAATATTTATCCATTATTGGCAGAGACGTAGATTGTCATGTGAATATATGGATAACTGGAAATGGACTTAGAACTTGGTGTCCCAAGACACCCCACAAAAATGAACTAGTGGTCCTTTCTTTGAAAGAAACTGCCATCACATTTAATACAGTAATTATAATTGAGTTATCATCTTACTAAATATAGAGAACAAGATTTGGGAAGTTCAGAGAAAAATGTCCAGAACATACAAACAAAAAAGATGCCTGAAGAATTGATACTCCACTTGCATTCAATTACAAGCCATATATAGATAATATGCATTCTCTCTATATAGTCATATCTTTATCAATTTATTGTTGAACTGAAAGGATTGAAATACTAGTTTATTACAAGACAGAGAGCACACCTTAGGAAGATCTAAAAGCAATATCGAATCACAAAATAGAACCACACAGAAAACCGTAAGAGATAATAGTGGTCGTAGATTGAAGGCTGTATTTTGATCATCTCTCTTAAAAAGAAATGTGTATTTCTTTCCATGTGACTGAGTACATGAGCTTGCAAGTTTTCATACAGCAAGAACAAAACGTCCAGGTTTCTCTCCTTTCTTACCAATTGTCTTGTACCTAAAATTGCACAGTCGGCACCAGAAATGAGGCACAAAGCCAGGCAAAGGCATTTTGTGTCCCAGCTTTAAACCCACTGTTTGTAAGACAAGAATGGGTGGGGGAGAAAAGAATCACAAAATTGGCTGCCTTCATTCACATACCTATGGAAAGGTTTCCATAAAGCAGCCTCTCTTTATAGGAAGAGTTTTATTTATTTAATTAGTTGGTTTTCCAGTTTGGAGTGTAATTGCTGCCCCTTAACTAGCCCTCCCCAATCTAGGTTCTCCATATGTTTTAGATTTCAATTTCTATTAGTCCTAGCCATCATGGTCAATGGTTGGCAATGCTGGGAATGGTTGGGAATTGTAGTCCAAAATTGCTGCAGAGCACTGATGAAGTCTGTTCTCAAAAAGTTTCTTGTTCAAGGAGTGCAGACAGTACTTTCCAGCACTGGATTTAGTCTCGCAAAGGGGCGAGACCTATTTATGTGTCCATATTCTCAAGGAGCTCAGTTGGAGATTGACCCAACCAAAAGCAAGAATACATAATTACAGTGATATCCATGCCCATAACAGAGGACTGACAACTTGTAGAGTGTGTACAAACAGTAAATTAGAGAAAGCTGTTGTCCATTTTTTTCTTTTTATAAATGCAAAAAAGTGTTCTCTAAGCATGTTGTAATTTCTCCCCATTAACAAAATAAAATATTCACAATCAATGGTACTCTTATATAACATTTTCCAAAGAGAGTTTACATTAACTCTCCAAATATTATTTATGCAACTTTTTGTAATTAAAACACAGAACTCTATGAGCTCACTCGATATGACATTCTAGTGTGGATTTTCTAGTAAGAAAATCCATATATTGCTAATGGGTATGAATCAACATATATCATAAAACCAAAAATCCTTGGCAAGTTATTCTTAACATCTCATTTCTGAAGTTAAATTTGATTTGTATATGTGATGTTTGTCTCCAAAACCACACACTGGGCAGTATGCTACTCAACACTGCAGCTAAAATACATTTTGTTGCACTAGCATAAATGACCTCTAGCACAACACCACATGTGTTTGCTGGTGCAACGAGATTTTCTGGGAAGACCAGTCATGCCAACGAACACTACTGGTATTCACTTGCAGTCATGACTTATTCACTGATCTTTTTTCATAAATGACGTAGCCACTTGTTTGGTGCCATGTGATTTACATTAGCAATAGCGTAAAAATAGTACTGCCAATTATATCAAAATAAGAATGTAAGCATTCATCTGGTATGGATGCCATTGAAAAAATACACACGTTATGTTTCATGTGTTTTGCACATGATTATGGGTGCTGAAATACAACTGGATGATGAAAGAGCAGCCTCTGAAAACTGTTCAGGAACTTCGGCTGGTCCAGAATGCTGATGCCAGACTGCCAACCAGGACTAGTTACAAGCAGCTGTACCTACCTTGATACTGCTGCCTCTGGCTACCAGTCTGTTCTGGGGCAAAATTCAAGTGCTGGTCATGACCTGTAATGACCCATAAGGCTTGGATTTAGGCTAGCTTCTCCCAAATGAGCTTGCCCAGTTTATAAGATCTTCTGGAGAGGACTTTATTTCACAACATCCATGCTAGTGACTTGAGGGGGGGTTCTTATTGTATTTAAATATATTGCATTATTGCTTTAACCATTTGAATTCTTTCTGTAAGTTACCTTGAATGCCATGTTTTAGCAGAAATTAAAAAATAGGCACAAATAAAGTAAAAAGTAGATGCTGGACTACAGAAATTAAAAAATGAGGAGCTGACAGTTCTCTCTACAATTGCAGCTTCTGGAGAGAGTGCAGAGGTGATAACATAATTTGTTTCAAACTAAGTTTTTGTGCACAGTTTGACGTATCAATGTACAGTGGTGCCTTGGGTCATGAACACCTTGGGTCACGAACAAAAATTTCATGAAAATTTTGACTTGGGTCACAAACTCCACTTTGGGTGGCAACCAAGATCACAGCCATCTCCCCACCCACAAGTGGGGAGATGGCCATGATCGCAGTTGCGTTTGTGCAGGGAACACATGCGTGATCACGGCTGTGCTGTGCTGCGTCAGTCTTTCCTACAGAAGCGAACCCCTGATCACACACGTCTTCCCTGCATGGACGCAACTATGATCCTGGCCATCTCCCACTCAGGGGGTGGGGGGATGGCTGCGATCGTGCTGGTTGAGAGAGGGAGATATGGCCAAGATTGCGCCCGTCTTTCCTGCAGGAGCACACCCATGACAGGGTTTCTTTGAGAAGCACTACCCCAACATAAATGTAACAAACAGAGTGTTGAATCTGATGAACAATAACGTGGTCTCTCATTTCTGGAGGGTTATGCAGTACAGGAAAAAAAGAGTGACTATAGACAGATTTTTCACCGAAATTGACCCTGCAGCTAAGAGACAAAGAAGAGAGGAAACCCCTGTAAGAGATCTCCCCAGTGTCCTTATGGTGGGGAACTCTCCGTCAAAACAATAATCTCCCCCCTACCTAGGTTAGTGTTCTCCACTGTACTGTACAGTACTTTGTTGTTCTTTGTCACTTTGCTTCACATTTTTCTGATTAAAAAAATAGTTACAGAATGGATTAACCTTATTTACATTGAACCTTATCGGGAAATCTGACTTGGCTTGTGACCAAAAACTGGCTCACAACCACATTCGGAGGGGCCAACACAGATTAACCTTATTTACATTGAATCTTATGGGGAAATTTGACTTGGGCCACAACCAATGTGGTGAAATGGATTAAGTTCATGAGCCAAGGTACCACTGTAATTGTGTATTTAAAGGAATCAACCCTAAGGTTCTTAAGTAGATGATCCAGTCAACGTTACAATGTTCCAAACTTCAAAGTTTCTCCTTTGGCCTGACCATTCCAATTTAGATTTAATCTTCTTAAGTTAAAAGTATCATATATATTGAAATGTTACTGTTTGGAAGATCAACCAAACTGTAATACAAAAGATAGGCCTCAGGGTAAAATCCAACCCTGCCTTCAAAGGACCAATTTGCCCTCAACTGTCAACCTACAGCACAGTGAGGGACATATAATTTATGTACAGGGCCATAAAGTTTCCTCAGAGGCAACTTGCCCAGAGGTTCCTGTCAGTGATGAGTGGAAACAAAAATAGAAGTAGATTAGTCCAGAACCCAAAGTTGGTGTATTTGTCCTTTTCTCTTGATTCATTGCCATGCAGTGTGCTGCCAGAGAAGCCAAAGTTCACTCTTGCAAGAGGTCTTAACTGAATGCATACAAAGGGGTTCTGAAATCAGGCCAAGGGCCATAAGTTCCTGCCTATAGATTGGAAAGATCAGTGGAAGGAACAATTCACTTTGACAACAGAACTTGCAGGCAATCTAGTTTGGGCAGCAGAACTGGGATTGGATCCATCATCATTCATCCTCTGCTCAATGTGCCCCTTTTGTTAAAATAATTACTATGCAAGAAAGAAATGTATATTTGTAAATGCTTTGCTTTTGTAAGCCTCCAAATAAAAAGTAAATAAGTTATCTGAAACTTCCATTGCACTTAAAGAATGCCGAAGCACTTGTTCTGACATACTGTTAGGTCCCCTCATCATTACTCATTTTGAATGTCACTTCTAGAGGGCTAGCACTCATTTTCCCCGTCCTTTATCTCCCAAACAACACCTACAGTCAACCACAGTGTTCCAGGAGTATCTTATTCCAAAAGTAAGTTATCTGGACAAAGAAGACAGCAACTGTGGACTAGGATGACACCAGTGGTGAATGTGAGTGCAACGTCTTCATGATTTCCATCCTCTCCTCTGAGCAATTCAGTTAAAAATATGTCACTAGACACACTGTCCTTTCTTTGTCCCTTCCTGCTGTTGCAGAAAACAACAGCAACTAATTAATGTAACTCTGTTTTTCACACTGGATGTACTGTAAACAAATGACCTTTACTACCATAATACTGAACATTCCAGGATTATTTTTAATGCTGCTTTTATAATCAGTGTAGTTGTTTTTAGAAAGCCAGTAGTGTGGTGGTTAGAGTGCTGGATTGAGAACCTGGGAGATCCAGTTTCTAGTCCCAATTCAGCCACGAAGCTCACTGGGTGACTCTGGGCTATACACAGACTCTCAACCCAACCTACCTCACAGGGCTGTTGTGAGGATAAAAATAAGTGTGTAGGAGAACTATGTAAGCTGCTTTGGATTCCTTGAAGGAGAAAATTGCTCAGATATAAATATGATAAATAATGAGTAGTAAATATTATTCAGGGACCCAACAATGACTAGCAACTGAGCAGTGCTAATGGGAGTGAAGTACTTCTGGGTGAACCACCCACATTCAACAACTAACAACTTCAGTGTTTTATCAGACCATGATATCTCTGAGGGGGAAAAACAGTTGTATAAATCTGTAATCACCAGATTTTCAGTCATATATTTTGTGAAGGTTCAACAATTATCTTTAAATGTGTTTAACAAAGGACAGACCATATATTGCCAAAAGAGTGTATAGAAGAACAAACATAATATGCAAAAAAGAAAAAAAAGACAGGTGGGAAGTTAGACAGGTTGCAAACACAACATCTCCAACTCTTTTCATGTCATGCACTCTTATATTAGTAACATTATTGACAATAGAAAAACAGTATTAATGGAAATGAAGTATGAATAAACTCTTTCCAAATATGTTTATATGTAGAGGAGTTCTGTTCGGGTATCTCATACCACCTTTGTAGGGATTGTCCTGTAAGACCAGATCTTTTGAAAAGGTCCAGGGATTATCCCTGAGACCAGCACTCAAAACAAGATTAACAACATAATGGAGAATCATAAGCACAGGATTACACTGGAACTCACCCAAACTCTTGTTTGCAGATTATAAACTTCTGATAGAACATATGGCTTTAGGTTTCATATGATCATGCAGTCTGTTGCTGTGCCACACAACTATCAAGCATGCAAACCCTTTAGTGGCCCACATTAGTGCACTGTCCCAACTCTCAAACTTTCCAAAGGCAAAAAATTAAATGCAAACTAGGGATCAGATATCAACTGGCATGAATGAGCTCTATAGTTCATGAAACTGGTGAAATGAACTTTTTTCTCTAACCTTCTTCCAATGGAGGAAAATTAGGTTTAAAAGGATATGGAATTTGTTCCTGGTGAATATGCTTGGATGCACTTTTCAACAGTATGATGCTCGAAAACAGTGCACCATTTGGCCATTATGGTATTCACCCTGTTCCGCAAAGCTGTAACTGGAAAAATCCAAGCATGATCAAATGTGTGCTTCCTGAGAGGGCCACCACTGCTACAAACCTACTTATCCATCCATCACTTGGTTTTCTTGCCAGGGCAAGACAGGAAGCATCCTCCTCACAGGAAGAGGAAAAACATCTAACTTGTAAATGAAACAGAACCTTATAAACAATGAGGCAAAGTGATCTTTGCAAGTATATTTTTATTGCTTGGGGATGTGACAGCCTAAAAGACCTAAGCAACTACTGAGGGAAGCAGAACTGCTGACTCCTTTAACTAGCTAAGAAACACCAGACCTATTTGCATGCTAGAAACAATACAATAGCCAAGATGGCACTTACTAGGAAAGGGCTGGCAGTTTATCAGCCGCCTCCAGGACAAAGTCTAGGAGGAAGCTAACCTAGCAGGAAGAAGTGGCAGGAACCTAAAGATGCCATTACAAGTGAAGTGAATTCTTCAAGAGACATGGCTCATATCTGCTCCTGAATTATTATTTATAAATCACATTTTTATCTCATTTCACTCAAGTATAGAAGTTTAACTCAACCATATCCCTCGTGTAGAACACTGAAACAGAACAACAAAATAAAAACATCAAAATAAAAATAAAATGATAGCATGAAAATACTAGAAGTCAGCATCTCTAAGCCATGAAACAATAATAGCCTTCCTGAAAAGGAATGATTTGGTTCTTAACATGCAGAGGGAGGTAAGGACTTCTGAAGCAGCAAAAAGGCCCTTTCTTTGGTTGTCATCCACACAAACCTTCAAGACAAGGGCTCCTACAACAGACCTCTTCACAGAGATTGTACTGAGCATTTCTGACATCCAGTGCCCTCCAGTTGTAATGGGATGCAATTTCCAGCATTCCCATCTAGCATGGCCAACAGCCACACTGGATGAGGCATATTAGCAGTTTCATTCCATTACATCTTAAGGACACCTGGCTGGAGAAGGCTCTTGTGCTATACTGGAAGGGGCAGTTTCAGATATCCATGACCCAGGATACTTAAGATTTCAAAGTTCTGATCTACAGGGCCCCGGATCTTGTGCTGCCCTGCTGTTGATGGAAACCTTGTCCATAATCCTTCCTGCTTTGACCAAGATGTTCTATACAGTAGTCCCCTGAAATTCACGGGGGTTGCATTCCTAGAGCACCTGTGAATTGTGAAAAACCGCAAATTCTGAATGTGGTAAAGGTTCATTGCCAGAAGCCTTAGAACAGGGGTCCTCAAACTTTTTGAACAGGGGGCCAGTTGAAAGGTGCAGGTGATGGGCGTGGACCACCGAGGCAGTTCGGGTGGGGGGGTGCGGGCCAGGCCAGGGGGTGGGCATGTGAGCGTGGCAAGACAGGGGTGGAGGCGCACAGAGATTGTTTTCTCAGTCACAAGGAGACTGGTTTGGACTTGCTTGGAGAAAACGATCTCCTCGAGAGCAAGCCACCACACGGCGAGGTGCCAGCTTGTGAGCAAGGAGATTAGTTTGGACTCTCTCCTGAAATTGTGTGGGTTTCTGCAAACAATATTAGTTCGGTTCCAAGGAAAATTCCGTGAAAGACTGAGGCTGCGAACGCTGAACCGTGACTTCACTGGGGTGTACTGTACTCTCAGGTATGGGGCAAGACAGAACAGGGCTACTCAGATAGACATCAGTTCTAGTAGGTTGATACTGAATTTCCTCCTTGGACCAGAGGCCTTGCAATTGCTCATTGCAGCAGATGGACCCCACCCTGCTAGGCTGGTGGTTGGATGGGAAGGACCCCTCTGAGGGGGTCAGAGCAAATAAGCTCTACCACAGTTCCACTACTTGATTGTGATTGTTTTTTTTTTGGTCTGAAAGGACAACAGGAAGGTTTACAGTAGCCTCGAGTAGAATCTTACTCACTTCATGGAGTTCTAGTAAGAGACCATCATTCCCACCAGCTTTGCTAATTCTCAGAAGGGCATCTTCTTTCTGGAATAGATACTAAGGCTTCTATGTCAAGAGACAGAGTCATTGTGTTCCTGACTGTATGCAAGCTCATTCCTTGAGGGAGGAAGAGGAGCCCTTCCTCTTGTTGATCAGGAGTCACTGGTTCCCTGGGTGATCTACTCCCATGAGGGTCAGCAGATTAGAATATTGTCCAAGTATGGGTGGATCTGGATTCCTTTCATTTATAAATTTTTCTCTAAGGCCAGTAGGATCATGGTGAAGAACCAAGTTACTGTGGCCAGTCCAAGGGAAAGGCTGTTTCAATCAGCAGCTGAAGTGCAGGAACTTACAATGAGAGAATTGGATGGAGATACACAGATATGTTGCTCTCAGGTCCGTGAAGGCTAGCAGCATTCTTTCCTGTGCTTCTTCTATATGTATCCAAGAGTATTCATCCTGAACTGTTGTTCCTTCAGAAAGCAGTTAACTTTTTTGATAGGCCAGGCCTCCCTGTTCTTCAGAAGAGTAAAATAAATAAATATGGAGAAGACATCCTGCTCCATTTCCTTCTCTAGAACTTTCTTTAGGGTGTGTATCTGGAGCAGGTGTTTCATCACTGCTACAGTCCTCAGATGCTTGGAGGGATCCCTTGGATAGTGTGTTCTGAAGAATGTTCCTGAGTGTCTTTTTGAATTCCAGAGAACGGCCCTTTCACGTTGCCTCCAAGATCTAGTCATGAAGCTGTCCTCCCACTAGGGGAGACAGTATCATGCTAAACTGTTTTTTTTTTTTTTTTCTTTTTCCTTGCCAGGGCCAACCTCTCTGTGCCCCCAAGCTTGGGCTTTGCCCTTGCTGCCATCTTGGTTTCTTCTCTCTGGGCAAGTAGTTTGATCAAAACGGAAGTCTAAAGGTACAAAAAACTTACTCTGTGCACATACAGCATGGCTTTTTTTCTTGTCTTTGATTTTAACCAGCACCTAGTCAAGGGATTCACTGAATAGATGTCTCTTGTGAATGGCATTATTGCCAGGTTGGGCTTTGTCTCTACATCCACACTCATTTCACAGCCAAATATTTTTTTCTTTTCATGACACTGGATGCTGTGGCTCTTGCTTCTAGCTGACAGGTGTCCAAGAATGAGTCTGCCGAAAAGGCTGAGGCTATCCTGCATGATCTCATATGTGTCTTTCCCCAAGGATCTGTTCAAGAATAAGCCACTTACCTTCATGCAAGGTCCACGTGCAACTATGATGGAGGGATATTACTGAGGCAACTGAAATATCTCTAGGGGGTTTCTCTGTCATGCTGGTCTATCAAGACCTCATTGTACCAAGGCCAGGAGTTCCTTAGAGGTACAGGCCACCACCCGATTTTCCACTCTTGATATGGCCAGATCCTGGATGATGTCCCTCTGTAGGTGTCAAATCTGCAACAGTGACAGTGGCTTGCCTTGGTTTGGCTGGCATTACCATCCTTTATGCAGCATTTCCTCGGATTCAGTATCAAAGATCCTGCTCAGAGTGCTGCAGGGCCTTCTGGGAACGCTGATACCACCCCACTTTCCTAGCTTTGGCCTGTGAGGCTACTGGAATCCTTGCCTGGTCTGTCAATTGTAGGATGTTGAGGAGATTAGCATTCAACTTCAAAAAGGCCTCTGGCTGGAAGCAGTGACCCTGAGTTTATCCCTTTCAGGAAGCTCCTCCACCTTGGAGTTGGGTAAATAGTAAGAAGATAAAGAATATGCTCTGTCCCTTTATCACTTCCATCTCTGAGCTATACCTTCAGTTTGTAGGTGAATCAGATCTGGACTGTTTCCTCCAAAAGGTATTCTGGATTACCCATGACCCCCCTATTACCTTTCTTGGGAGAATGGACATGGTGACCAGGCATTTAGTTAAACCTGTTACTGGATCCAGTTTTGTGCTGATAGTGCCTGGGTCTGGATAAGCACAAGCATGAATAACTGTGTCATCTATGGTGAGACCTCTCTCAGGCTATGTCCCTGTAGGAGCATTTAGCAGGAGTGGCATCAATGCTGCGATGGCTGCTCTCCAATCTAGACCTGGAAGAGACCTCTCCCTGGCCAGTGGTCCATGTGAGTTCTTATGACAGCTGGGCTTTTGTTAGAACAATAGGGTGTTTCTGGTTATATCACCTGCTAGAACCCTGATGAGGAAGAGGCTGCTGTGCTTCCTTAGAGGCACCAATGTTTTGTGATAGACAGTGCCTGCAAGACTATGCTGCTACTGGCCACCCTAGTCTGTTTCATGCTGGGTCTCAAAGAACTGATCTTCCCTCGTTTTAACATACTTGAACCTATGTAGTTGGGGGTAAGGTGGAGGTTCCTTACCCAACTTGGTATCTTCTTCCAGAAGCACTGGAAAACACTGCTGCAGGTTCTTTGCTCCACTGCTGGTTTCTGTCCCACTGAAGTGGATTCCCTGGCTTACAGTAAGTGCAGAAATGCTGGCGTAGGGCAAGGACACCAGTCTTCTGGACCCCAGATCCTCCTCAGGGCCCCTACCCTTGGCAGTGAGCCCTGGGCCCTTTTCAATACCCTTTGCAAGGTAGAGGCAGAAAGCAAGTCATCTCCAAAGTAAGAAGCCTGTGTCCTGGTTATGTCCTAGTGTGCAGGTATGACGGTCACCAGGAAGCCTGTGGCCAGATGTTTCCCCACTGCCTGTGTTTCAGTGGATGGGAAGCTCATGAAAACTGGGGCTATAACACTTTATGCAACTGGCTGCCTCTCTCTCTCTCTCCCTCCCGCCACCCCTTTCTAGTTGTTGTTCCATTTACTCTGCAAAGGCTTGAAGAATTTGCCTTCCACCACAAGACAGGAAGTGAAACTGGAGATCCTGAGGGAAACTTTGCCTTTTTGGGAAGTTCAAAATGAAGAATGCCTTCCCAGCCCCAAGCAAGCTGACTTCCTGAATTCAAGGGGAGAAATGGAAAACATCCTTTAATTTGTTTTATGAGAGGTCAACCACCCTACTAAATATTAGTTTCTGACAGATACTTAGTAAAACATAATGGTTTGGAGCAACATTCACACACACACCCCCCTTTGAGTTTTCCATGTTTTGTTGTGTTACAACCTGGAAGTGAAATTAATCTAATTGGTATTGTTACCGATGTAAAATATTTGTGACACAGAAATTAAGCAAACGAAAAGAAACCGGTACTTATTGGTTACATAAGTATTCACCCCGAGTCAATACTTGGCAGAAGCACATTTAGCAGCAATTACCCCTTTGAGTCAGCTTTGTTCCTCTGGATCCTGCCATGTTTGCCCATTCTTCCTGGCAAATCCGCTCCAGCTCTGTCAGGTTGGATGGAGACCAAGGATGAACAGTAACTTCCAAGTCTTGCCACAGGTTCTCAGCTGAATGAAGTCTGGGCTTTGACTAGGCCATAAGATATTCTGGTTTTTGTTTTTAAACCTCTCTAGTGTTATTTTGGCTATGCATTTAGGGACAGTGGCCTGCTGGAAGATGAATCTCTGCCCTAGTCCTAAGTCCAAAAGCCAGCTGCCTCCATGCTGACCCATTTCCCAGTCCCTGCCAAGGAAAAGCATCTCCAAACATGATGCTGCCACCACCACGCTTCATTGTGAGGATGGTATTCTCAGGGCAATGGGCACTACTGGCTTTGCACCATGCATAACACCTTGTATAACCATAACCGTTTTCCAGATGTTTTCTGTGTCTACCACAAGCCTTATTGTGAACTGCAAATGGGTTTTGATATGGGTTTGTTTTGGCAATAGCTTTCTTCTCATCACTCTTCCATAAAACTCAGTTTCTCTCATCTCAATTGCAGATCTCTCTAGCTCCTTCAGAATTACTATTAGCCTCTTGGTTGCTTATATGAAGACTGTGCTTCTTACCCAGCCACTGAATTTTGATATATAGCCTTCTGTAGGTAGAGCTGAGCTTGAGGCTATTCTTTCCATTTTCTAATAATAGCTTAATGGTGCTCTGGAGGATGTTCCTAATGTGGGATATTTTATATAGCTCAACCCTGATTGGTGCTTGTGTACTTTTTCTGAACATAAGAACATAAGAAAAGTCAAACTGGATCAGTCCCAAGGTCCATCTAGTCCAGCACTCTGTATACATGGTGGCAACCAGCTGCCCACAGGAACCCTCTAGAAAGATGGGTGTAAGACCTCCACCTGCCCAAGCTCCTCAGCAACTGGTGTATGCAGGCAAGCCACCTCTGCTAAGGAGGTGGCACACTTCCAGCAAGCCCAGAAACCAATGAGAACCTCCTCTCTCATCAATCTGTCCAATCCCTTTTTAAAGGCATCCAGCAACACTGCCTGTGGCAAGGAAATCCACAGTTTAACTATATGCTGTGTGAAGTGCGTCCTCTTATCTGTCCTAAACCTCCCATGAAGCCGCTTCATGGAATAACCCCAGGTTTGAGTGTTATGGGAAAGGGAGAAAAATGTCTTCCTCTCTACTTTCTCCACACCATACATTATTCTGTACACCTCCATCACATCTCCTCTTACTCACCCTTTTTCTAAGCTTAACAGTTCCAATTGTCACAGCAATTCCTCACTGGGAAGTTGCTCCAGTCCCCTGATCATTTTTGTTGCCCTTCTCTGTACTTTTTCCAATTCAATGAGTTGCAAGTGAGGTAACTAGAATGGAGCACAATATTCCAAGCAGGGCTGCACCAAAGATTTGGATAAGGGAGGTAAGATTTTGGCAGCTTTATTTTCTATTCCATCCCTAATGATGCCAAGCATGGAGTTTTCCTCCTTCAAAACAGCTGTGCAGTGGACTGACATTTTGATCAAGTTGTCCACTACTACCCTTTCCTGTTCAATCTCCACTAGTTCAGATCCCATCCCATACTTGCAGTTGTGATTTTTTGCCCCAACTTACTTATTTTGTCATTTTGATGCCCATTCTCCCAGCATGGAGACATCCCTTTGAAGCTCCTCACAACGCCTGCTGGTTTTAACCACCATAAGAAGTTTAGTATCTCAGCAAACCTGGCCACTTCACTACTTACTCCTAATTCCAGATCATGCATGAATAGGTTGAAAAGCATTTGTCCTAATATAGAATCCTGTGGGACTCCACTGGGAAAAGTTGCCATTATTCCCACCCTCTGTCTTCTGTACTTTAACCAGTTAGTGTTTCGTGATGGGACCCTCCCCCTCTTTACTTCATGACTGGTTAGTTTGCGCAGGAGCGTTTGGTGAGGGACTTTGTCAAAAGCCTTTTGAAGTACAAGTGAACAATATCTACTGGATCACCGCTGTCTATGCGCTTGTTGACACTCTCAAAGAATTCCAGTAGGTTAGTGAGACAAGATTTACCCTTGCAAAAGCCATGCTTATTTTTCTACCAGCAGGGCTTGTTTCTCTATGTGTTTACTGATTCTATCTTTAACATTGCTTTCAAGCACTTTGCCCAGTACAGTTGCTAAGTAACTGGTCTGTAATTCCCCAGATCTCTCCCCCACCCCCAATCGCTTTTTAAAGATTGTACCAGAGGATTTCAGAATTTTAGGGACATGTTAAATCTGGATTTTGTTTTCATAGCTCCTAAGAATTCATGATGCTGTTTCTTTAGATATGTTCCCCATCAAACTCCAGGGCCTTCCCAAACAGATGTATTCAGTCTCAGATCATCTGGCACTGGAATCTCATGCAAGGGGACTCCATGGAACTATTCACAGTATGTGAATTCTGGAAGCAGCCAGTTGAATCAGCGCTTATTTAGGCATGCCCCCACAAAGGAAGTGAATACTTAACAAACAAATGTCACTTTTTATTTACTTAACTTCTGTGCTACAATAAAAATATTTTTTCCCTTTCACAGTGCTGAGTATCTTGCATATATCAAGCAGTAACAATCCCAATTAAATCCATTTTCATTTAGGTTGTAACACAACAAATCTGAAAAAAATGAAAAAGGAATAAATACCTCTGCAAAGCATGGTAGTAGTAAAAAAACCCCCGCTGTGTGTGTGTGTGTGTGCGCGCACACACACGCGCACACCCATGGTGGGAAAGATCTGTGTAACAGTGTATTAACACAAATATATGTTTGCAAGCAGGAATGAAATTCTTATGTACCCCTAAAAAATCTGATGCCATTAACAGGTAGGTCAATGGAACAAAAGATATCTAAAATTCTGCAAAATACAGATGGAACAAATTCCTTACATTCCTAAACATGGAACGTCAACATTACAAATGACTTCTTCAAGTTGCAATTAAAACAGAATAAGTGATAAACCATAAAACAGATAAGCACTGTAGGAAATAAAACATATAGAAAGCAGTCAGTTTGTCATAATTAAAAGAAGAAAGCATTGCATAAATATATACTTTCAGGTACACATTAAAAAGTGTGCCACACGTGTGACCATAGATTTTACCAGGAAGTTCTCCTTCTAGCTAATGATACTTTTCTTCCAACCCTATCTTTGCAGGACTGCACATGAAGAATTCTGAGTGGCACTACAGTATATGCTTCAAGCAATACAAAGAATTCTCAGCTGGCATTTAAAAATTTTCCTCCCGTGAAGCCATCTAACAAACTCATGCTCCTTGAACCCTTGCTAAACGATGAATCAAAGGAAAACACTGCATTCCACCAGATAAACAAAATCTGTAGAACATCTAAGGTTACTGTGCAATTTCACTGCCTCACTCACAGAATGTTATGGGAGATCCAGACAATGTACTCAATGTGTAGCCTTCCCATGTTTTCCCCCCACTTGTTTTGCCTTTTTCCTTACAAAAATAAATAAATAAATTCCATTAAGGGAGAACAATGGAAAAGCTGCAAAATGCCTTTTGAGTAGAAGTCCTCCATTAGGAAACACATTTAGTCACAGCTAAAGAATACTTAGAATCTGTTCTCCTTATATATACCCCACCCTATAGATCTTTACCAATATACAGCTGACAAAATAAGGTGACAATACAGGTACCAGGTTTCCAGCATACATACCTACCACCTGAGGACATGCTCTACAGCAGATTTGAGGGGTGGTATAAAAGGGGGATGAGGAAGGGGGAAGTAGCATGGTGGAAGCTTAAGTCTATTCATGCAATGTTGAAGGTCACACAAAAGCATTAAAAGACATTAAAAAATAAAAGCATCTTAAAGAAGTTACAGTCAAATAGTGCTAGGGTAACACCTCGCACATCACCTCTTCAGTTTTCCTTTCTTAGCTTTATAAACACATTGGAACTCTGTTTACAGCATCTTTTGCTCTGAGACATTCCTTGCTTGGGGATTTCCCAAAGACATCTGGTTGGCCACTACATGAATAGAATTCTGGATGAAATGAATCCTTGGTCTGACCCAGCTTTTCTTTTCTAATGACTAGGACATCACACGCTTACTACACTGAATTTTACTGCTACAGGACCAATTTCATTTTTCCTTTCTAAGTAATGGTGAAATGGGCTTGGAATGATAGCTATCTTTTATAGTATATCCCTAATCTTCACAATTTTCAATAATGTAGAGTCCTGTGCCAAAATTTTTAAAGGCACAATCCTATCCATGTTCAGACAGAAAAAAAAGTCCTATAATTCCTAGCAGTCCCCAGCCAGGAGTAAAAAGAGCTAATGTATCTTAGAATTGCTTGTACCAATATCCTTCACTGTAGCAGTTGAGAAAGTTTTTCTATGACTCTGTATCCATGCTTGAAAGTGGGTTTATTCTGGGAATCCAAAATAACTTCTCATGTTCAGTATTTAAAATCACCAATAAATAGAATAGAACATGAGTCCTCATACAAAAAGGAACCAGCTGGAATAAACAGGGCTAAATCAAGCTTGCAGAAGTTGTGATCCACATCTCCATTGCAGTGGAGCGTGGTGCATCCAAGTATGGTGAAACACCAAGGCTAAATATGCATATTTGCCTGCTCAGCTAGATTTGCAAAAACAGCAAGGTTATCAGAACATCAGAAAAATGAAAAATACTGCCATTAATTTAATTTTCATTTGCTTAAATAAATGTGAAGTCACTCAAGTTTCAGAATCCTAAATATTTCATCTATAGTCTGCCATAGCCCAAAAATACACACGGAACGTAGGGAGATCAATGAAGGGCCCTTTAGAGGGATTGACTGATGGAATGCCAGCAAAAGAAACATATCAAACTGCATAGATATTTGATGGTTTCAAGTGGCATTAGGATGCAAGCCTAGAAGATGAACTGACAGAAAAGAGATCAAAAAGCAGGGAAAAGTGAAAGCTAGTTGACTACTGAGTAAGCAGTAGTGCAGGCCTAGCACTTCTGCCCCTTATATAGAGCAACTGCTTTGCCAAATGTCTAAGCTTTCACGTATAAGAGTCTACCAGAAACGTTAGTGCAGAAATCATTAGTAGACACTACAGACTTGTGCCCCACAAGTGCTTAGTATTAGGGGCCTGGAAAATTAAGAAGGAATCTGAACAAGACAGCCTTTATCTAAACAGGATTTCTTAAAGCATATACTAGGATCATTCTTTGCTCATTTTGGAAACGTATTCTGCTACCCTCCATCCTAAAGAAAGGACTGTGGAACAGAAAGAGAGAGAATGGAGTATGCATACAGCTTTCAGAGCTTTGAAGACCAAGCCTACATTTGAAAAGGAAGATTTTTTTTTAAGTGTGAAAGAAATATATAAACCTAATATTGCAAAATAAAAGGAAGGCGTCTTACCTTGAAGCATCAAAGCTGTCATATGATCCAACAGTATAGTGTCTAAATAATTTCTTTGTTCTATCTGCTCGAGTTTCTGTTCAAAATGAAGACAGAATATGTTTAATAAGAATTTTCTATGTCGTGGAAAAAATATTGTGCTCTTGCATTATACAGTTCCTAAAACTGGGGTGGGGATGAGGGGGTTAGGAAAAAGGAGAACTATTGTCCAAATATTTATTATAATTTACTAGTATTAATTTAGGTTAATAATGTATTACTTTCAACACTCATGCATACATATATATTAAAATTCCATATACAATTTAAATTAAACATGAAGTATGTGAATTCAACTCAGGGCAGGCCTTTCACAATAGACAAGGGAGTGCTCTTGAGATTTAGACCAGAACTGAAACCTGCATGAGAGTAGCACCAATATAGCACAGTGTACACTGATGCTATCTTCAAAAAGAGATAGCTTTTCATATGTTTACATGAACCATATTACATTGCATTTCAAATCTAGCTCTTTGGCTTGGATCTAAGTTACTGTAGTTTCTAGGTTTTTATTAAAGGCACAACACTGTGCAAGTTCAGAATTCCCACCGAATTACAACCTAGAACTATCCAGATGCTCACACATGGCTAATTAGGTCATTGGTCACTTGTGGTCACTGTATGTTAATAAGTGAACCTCAGTTCTTTAAGTAGAAACAATGCATTTAGCTTCTCATTCAAACCACATGCTTTCTCATCCCATCATGTCTCCCATTAATCCCACCCACACACAGGCAAGTGATAGGCACTCCGCTTCCTCATAGCATCTGTTGAGGACTGACTTCTGCAGATTCTGAGAAACAAACACATTTATACGAAGAACTGCCAGTTGCAACACTCAGTGTAATAAGAAACATCAATGCACTATATGTATACTGATAGATTTCCAACAGAAAAGAATAGGAATCCATGCTACAAAGCATGAGAGTCTTCATTTGGTTTTAACCCACTGACTTGTCATATAGCTTTGTTCCATATTTCATCAAGGCTCACAGCTGTCGGTTTGTCAGGTCCAGTTCCAGCACCAATATCTTCCAGATTTAGTTTGAAAACAGGTAGGATATCGTAAAGCCCTGGCAGTCATTAATATATATTCTAACTCCCCTGACATAGTTTGCTATTGATGGCATTCTAGGGCTTTGATGCAATTGTGAAATAATTTGCTAATTTCCAAACTAATCCAAATACATTAACACGCCCAACACTCTTGGCAAGTTCCTTAAAGCCTTACCCCTCAATCTACTCTCTCACTGAAAACTGGAAATGTAGCAATAATCACACCATAGGAATACTCTTGCCTCAAGAAGTATGGGAGTATCTCTCCTACCAGCATAACCAAAGAATGTGGAGGTAGACAAGAATCATGGAAATCTGTAGGCCCTATATGCTCCTAACCATAAACTGTGAGAAAATGGCAGCCATTGCACCTTCCCTTGGGTAGCCAAACCTGTCATTTGAAGTTAGCAATTGTACATGCTTTAAATACCCCAGAAACTCTGTCTACAAGTATTTGCCATGGACAGCAGAGATCTCAGCAGTGTCCACCTGGGGCTTGGAGAGGAAACTTAAACCAAGCCAGAAAAGAGTTTAGAAGCCTCATTACACTTTCGCCTTAAATGAACATTACAACACACTGAAGCTCATATTCAGACCCAGATTCAGCTAATGGCACAAGCATTTCTGTATGGCATATGCTCAATGGGCAAAAGAAAACAGAAGGGTACCCACTCCGCACCTATTCTCCATCAAATTGTTTCACTTGCAAATAGTTGTACAAAGGACAAGTACCTTCTAAAAATGTAGCTCATACAGTTGATTATTCCTAATTAAATCAGTGAAAGTAGTATACTTTAGAAATTTTACAAAGCCAGGTATTCTATTCTTATTCATTTAGGAGTGTAAGCTACAGGTAGGGAAACTTCATTGTTGTTGAACAATATCCATCAGACATTTAAGCTGTATTAATTTTAAAATGAAGTAAAACTAATCAGATATTTTTCATCTCAGAAATTCATTGTCTTTATTTTAAATATGGAATATGAAACTATAATTTTATAAAATGTTTTGTCTACTACAAGTATATAGAGGAATATACAGCATAATTATGCAAAAATGCAGTATTCAAAGTGTTATAGAAGTTTGACCAGGTAGGAAACAGATAATTGTTACTTACAAGCCATACTTCATCTAATCTAATTGTCAACTTTGATATCTATAATTGTCTCATTATCTTCTTAAAACATATGGGCCAGTCATACTATGTTTAAAATTAAGCAACAGAGCTTTAGAAACTTAGCCAAAGCAGGGAGTACAGTAACAGTTTAACTATTAGAAGATACTCAGTCTGGATGCTTTAAATGAAATCATTTTTCATTTTGGTTATTAATGTGTATTAGTTTCAAAAGAGTGAAAAACCAGGACCCAACGGCTTGGGTCCTGGTTACCTGAAGGAGCGCTTACATCCATATATGCCCAGCCGCCCCCTGAGATCGGCGGGAGAGGCCCTTCTCTGGGAGCCCTCTGTGGAAGAAGTTAGGAGGGGGGTTAGTCGGAGGAGGGCTTTCTCAGCGGTGGCGCCTAAGTTATGGAATGCGCTCCCCAGAAAGGTCCGCCTGGCGCTGTCATTATTTGTTTTTCGGCGCCAGGCGAAGACCTTTTTATTTAAGCAGTATTTTAAATGTTAATATTATTGAATTTTATCTGGCCAGGGCGGCTTGTTTTATATTGTATGTTTTATATCATATATTTGTATTTTAATGTATGTATTTTAAAATGTTATTTTAATTTATTGTTGTAAGCCGCCCCGAGGCTTCGGCGAATGGGGCGGCATAAAAATGTTTTAATAAATAAATAAATAGGATTTAAGGATGTAAGATTTGGGCTGCTGCTAATGTAAGAGTGCCATTCTTTTAGCTATATTCAAAATACTGGGAACCTGACTTTCCTACATGTCCAGTCAGTTTGAACTAGTACTTTGAAGCCACTGTGTTTTGAAGTCACTGTGTAACTGTTTTCAGTGAATGAAAGGCAAAACAAATCACACTAACTTTGAAAGTGGTTTATTTGTTTTCAGTCAATGTTTATGTTTTTATCCAAGTCCTGGGCATTCATCCCAATTGAAAGCTGAATAAAACTCCCCAAATGTTAAGCTCCACCAAGCTTCTCTGGCCGACCTCAGGGAAACTCCTGAAACTGAATCAGCAGAATCCTTTCTCTGAACACTTCCTAGCCCATAATGATTTGTTAGAACAGGTGTCAGGGCTGTTACAGTCACAGAGACGAGTGAGCAGGCTAATGAAGCATCTAAAAGGGAAGAAACCAGACATACCCCTTTGTTCCCAAGCCTTGGGAGCTTTCCTGACATAGACCCTTTAGGCCAATAGATTGGGAACTAAGGAATTCCCTGGACGCGTTAAATCAGCCATTGCAGCTATTAGGGCTGTTCCAAGACCCTATGCTGCCTGAGGCAAAAGACAAAAGTCTTCCCTGCCACCACTACTTCCAAACACAGAAGCCAACTAGACTAGCAGCAGAATCTTACTCTGGTGGCAGGGCAGTCCTTCAGCATCTGAGGGCAGCGGAGGTGACTTTAGGGGCTGTAGGACAGACGAGAACATACATAGGCCTATCCAGTGTCAACCTCTGCTGCCTTAGGCAGTTGTCTCTCTCTGTTTACCATACAGCCAGTCTGGAGACTTTTTAACTGTCTTGCTCAGCCTGTGATGAGTTGTCCAGGAATACTTGAAAAATGTTCATAGAAATAAAGCTTATTCTAAATCAAATTCAGTGGAGTTTGTGACCACCTTTACAACATGTGGACCCTCTCAAAGACCAATCCCGATGGTGAATCAGAGACATTGTATACACTCTGGCAACTCTTTGGGTTTTCAGAAGGCTCAGCTGCAACAGCAAACTAGTTTCTAAGATATGATCTCAGAATTCTATTAACATTCTGAAAGTGGGTGGGAGGGAAGCGAACTACAGTAAGAGGCAACACTGTTCATTTACGTAGCATACATAAAGCAAGTGTTCCATTGTGACAATTTCTGCCTTCTTTCTTAAAGCACAATTGCAGAGCGCTCCAGATTATGGGGGGGGGGGTGTCAAAATGAGGCATTATCCGTATCTCTCAGGCTCACTGCAGAGTTGTCCCCCTCATGCAACACATTCCAAGGAAACACAGATTTCCTATCTCCCTTATAAAAAGACCCTGCAAGAAAAACAAAGGTACCTGAACATTATTTGTATCCCATAAAAATAGTTCCTGAATGAAATCATCTCTATTACTGGGAGTGGTCCAGAAAGCACAACAGGCTAGAAAATGTAAATAACTGAAAGTGCTTTTTTAATACTAATAGCACACACCTCACAGAAAAAGTTATTTACTCCCTTAAGTGACATTATCTAACTTTGAACCATTTGCCTATAGTACCAAGGTATCTTCATTTTTCTTTTATCACACTACTCTGATATCTCTGAAAATCACATTGCTGCTGGGATGACAAGTTCCTCTCCTCCCTTCTGCTTTCAGGCACTCCAGTTAGTTGCCTTCTTTCCTTCCCTCCTTACTTCAGTGCTATGATACAGAAAGGCCAAAATGCATAACCACCAGTCAGAGTTGGGATGTTTCTTTTTCATTCTGTGAAAGGCAAAAGCTCAACGTATCTGCATGAAGTGACTAGAACACAATCACATCTGCATTCCATTGGGTTAGACTTGAAAGGATACCTGAGAAGAAATTAACTCAAACTATCTTTACCACTACCTGACGTATGCTTTCTATGGGAGATTCTGGCATGAAACCCAAAAATAGCAACCAAGAGAAAGTGAGCAGGAGCAAGTGGTCAGAGCATAACTTCTATTGCTGCATTTGTGGGCATTATGCATCAAACTAGATAATAGTTGAGTTGTGTAGAGG
Organism: Varanus komodoensis; assembly: GCF_004798865.1. Classification (NCBI taxonomy): domain Eukaryota; kingdom Metazoa; phylum Chordata; class Lepidosauria; order Squamata; family Varanidae; genus Varanus; species Varanus komodoensis. Next base: position 2,569,147 of record NW_025335761.1, read on the forward strand.
GTATTGAGGGTCATCATTTTCTACATTTTATACTCTAGAATAAGTGTGAACAGCCTTGGTATAGATTGGAGCCATTATGCAACAGGAGGGGAAGATTTGAATGGCCCCATTTTGCTTCCAGAAATGTCTCCTCAAATACCCAGATTAAAACCAAGAAAGAGACAAGCTTCCACTGATGAAAAGGAAGTCAATTTTATTTTTTTTTAAATAGCGGGGAGGTTTGACAAGTAAATGGTAGTCATGAAAAAGTTTAATCTTCCCTTCTCAAGGCATGTAGTTCCTAATCTGATTTCAGCCTACATATACTTACTAGAGTTTTTAAAAAGCTACATAATTATATAATGCTATATAATTCAAGTAATGTGCAGTTTGACTCAAAATACACATGATGCTGGGAGATTCAACATGCATCACCTGTTGTTTTTATCAGAACTCCTCCCTTCCATCCCTGAGAAGGAAAAGAAATTAGGGGAGTTTCTCAGGAGGGAAAGCAGCATGAGAAAGTGTGGTGAATTGGATAGGAAAAATTGCTTACAAGGTTAATTGCACTCTTATCCACCACCATTTCTACAAACAGCCTGAAAGGCCTGCCAGCACCGCAGACATCCACCTCAAACAAGAAGAACCTATTTCATATCAATCCTGGATTGTCCAGCATCCTGCATAGTTTGAACACGATAGTTAAACAAGAGGGCAGATACAAAAATGCAATATATTAATGATGGGCTGAATTACAAGGCTGTCACATTTGTGCTTCAATTTTCAATGAAAGTCATTGCAAGGTTGTTGCAAAGGACTCTCTTACTGCCTGCAACTCACCTTCAATAGACAATATTAACAGTGAACTGCATGACAAGCTGCTTTCTCAGCCTCAAGCAGCAATGTGGGGGTGACAATGACTTTGCATTTGTAGCACAAGTAGAAAACTGTTTAGAGTATAAAACATATAAAATAAGACCTATATTCAAAATTGAACTCTTGGCTTTACTTCAATAATTGTAGGAATTTTATGGCTTTTGGGGTTAATTTTTTCCCTTTTCAATTTTTGAAGAGGAAAAAGTATGTGCTGCTATTCAATCACAGCTTCACGAAAATCTTAGATTTTCCTAATAGTTGGTGCTTTGGTCTTGCAGGCAGCTTGTTTGCACATACGTGGGCAAGTATAGTAAGTCTGATCAGCAGATTGTGATTGTGAATATTTTGTAATATCCAATATTGCTTTGGCCACTTAACAGTAAGTAACATGAATAAACTCTCAAAAGTATTTGGAACAAGTAACCTACAAACAACTTGAATAATGCTTTAAAACTTCCACTGGTAAAGAAAACCCCAAACCATTCCTTTAGAGAATTTATGAGTTCAAAGTAAAAGGAAATCATATCTAGTCCTTCAAATGGTACCATAACTATGATGCTAGTAATGTATTCAAACATCTTGCTTCTAACAGTTTAGACTTGTTAATCCTGGTGCAGCTCACTATCAAAATCCAAGACAGATATTTGTCTAAAAGTATTAGCTGTAGAAATTGCCAACTGAAAGGATTGCAAGCGTTTGCATTTGTAGAATTTATTGAGGCAATTTACTTCAGAAAATAGTGAGTTCTAGGGATAGTTCCTTCTCAGCTTTTTTCCTGTCTACCATTTACACTGCAGTCCTTTTTAGCAGCTGAATGCTAGTCACCAAGGAAACTACTGTGGCCTAATCTTTGATTGGCTATGTTTCCAGAGTTGTAGACAAACTTTACTGGTTTATTGTGAATAAGGATTTTGCAAAGAGTGGTGATATTTTCTTCTGTAAGAAGCAGACTATTATGGATTTAAATGGGAAGGAAATAAAGCCGCATACCCCCGCCTCCCATGTTCTGTGCTCCTTATAAGGATTACCCTATCATGTTGTTGTAATTTAGAAAGAAAAACAAGATATGACATGTTAAGGTCACTGTGTAGTGGCGTTAAAGCTGGACAGTGAAGAAAACCGATGCATTTGAAACATGATGCTGGAGGAGAGTTTTGCAATAACCTGGACCAACAGAAAGATAAACAAGTGGATCCTAGATCAAATCAAGCTAGAACTTGCCCTGGAAGCAAAATGACAAAACAGGATGTTATAGTTCAGGCACACCATGAGAAGGCAAGACTCGCTGGGGAAGATAACAGGAATAATGAAGGTTGAAGACCGAGGGAGAAGAGAAGTTCCAAATTTGAGAATTGATTCCATAAAAGGTGGCCACAGGTTTGAGTTTATAAGAACAGAGCCATCAGGGAAAGGACATTTAGAAGGGCATTGGGTCATCATAAGTCAGAGATTATTTAATGGCATGTAAACAACAATGAAGCAACAATGCTTACATGTAACAACAATGGCATGTAACTACAATGAAGTTGTAAGCTTCCTCTCTAAAGAATGTCAAGTTTATCCCTAAAAGCTTGCAAATACAGAACCTGTTCTGAAGGATGAAGTGGCCAGAAACTGGGGCAACCTCTGAAAGGACTATTCAGACCTTTCTCCTCTGAATCAGTCTTCAGCCCTGAAGTAAAGACTAGTATTAATCTTCAAGCTGCACAGCTTCGAGAACTGCCACTTCCCTGTGTGAAAGTGAGAGGTACTTTAAAAAAAAGAGAGATTTCTAGCCAAACTGATTGCTTGAATTATGATTCATGAGTCAGGATATGGTTCTTAACTTTAGGATATATATCTTAAAGTTCAAATCATTCAGCAATCAATGAACTCAGCAGCTGCATTTCTGAATGCCTAGTGTAAAGCATGGAGAACGTATAGTAAATCAGCCAAGAAAGAATGGTTACTTACTTGTAACTATTGAAACCAAGCGCTGGGAAAAATGGTTGAGAAGCCTTTTTAGAGGGCTCTCATAATAGACTAAAAAAACTTCTGAGGCTTTTGAAAGGGAGTTATGCAATCTAGGTAAAATGTCACAGCCTAACAAATATCCAGTGTATACAATAAAATCTCTAGATTAGAGGATAGATCCTGAAATAAAACTTGTAGACAATGTCTTGGTTGCAGTGGGAAAATGACATCTCTTTGAGGAGACAACCATATCTGTCAGAGACTACCTTGACTCTATGCAGGGTCCAGTGTTGTAGATTTCATTCATTCATTCATTGAATTTCTATACCACCCAACAGCTGATGCTCTCTGAGCTATTAGATTTATACAGATAGCACAGAGTTCAGTAGCAGCAAAGACAGACAAGAGGGAGATAGCTATTGCTTCAATGGCCTTCCTCAGTGTGGATAACAGCACCAAGAGCTCAATATAGGGAAATATGTTGTCAGTGGGGGGATGAAGGCTGGAAAGAAATTTCATGAAGTATTTAAAAGGATATGAGCAGAGCAGAGCAGGACCCACGAATTGTTGCTGACATTGGTGCAAAATATTATTTCAGGGTATAAACAGCAAGGTTACCTACCCTGAAAACTGGCAAAAATTAGAACAGCTTTCAACAGGAAATTAACAGGAACATATACCAGGGCAGATGCAAATGTAGTAAGGTTATAGGATCAGCAGGTAGATGGCTTCTGTGACACAGACAGGATTCACTTAGAGGTGCAGTTCAAAGGCAGCATCTAGCATATTAGCCAAGCTAGGCCCAGCAGATTCAGATGATGAACCCACCTGTATTACTGAGAGATCAAGCCTGGTGCATGCAGCAATGGGTGATATGCCCTGTGATGCAGGAGGAAAAAAGCGGTAAACCAAGTTTGCTAAGGCCACCAAGGGGTTACCAGTGTGCAGGTGGTCCTGTCGTGCTGGAGCTCCACAAGCATTTTTGCTACTGATGGAGTCAGGGAAAAGTGTATAGCAGAGCCCTGCAAGCTGTGGAGGAATGCATTCCCCAGCAATGCAGTGTCTGCTCCAACTCTGCTGCAGTAGTGTGGCAATGGCGATTTTGAGTGCAGACAACCCTTTACAGCATCTTTCAAGACAGGACCATCCTTGCAGCTAACATCTACAAAAGAGGCTCAGGAGATCTATTGGTAAGTTCTCATCTTCTGCTTAGAGAACCACCAGTAGGGCTGTGTAGCATAGCATAAACCATCCCCAGAGGTCTAGAGAAGTTGCAGCAGCATCATGGACTGGGTGTCTTCATTTGTTCAGGAAAAACGTGATCATGAAGTTGTGACGCACGGTCATGGGCGTGTGTTCATGGCAATGAACGAGCGATGTAAATGGGAACCCTGGGGAAAGAGTTCTGGTGGCAACAGACCAACCCTGACAGAAGGAGGCAAATATGATGACAATTTACATGGCATCAAAGACTGGTAGGAAGCCAACACTGTAGAACTCTCACGCGTAGCCTAGGAGGAAGAGTAACTGCAGTAACAGTCACCACCAAGCCAAACTGTTTCTGAATGGAGACTGCTAACATAGAGCATCTATGAAAGATGTTGTGTACCATACTAAGAAGGACTGGAGTTCCGGCTGTCGGAAGGCAGGCGTGCTAGATTGATAGACACATTTGAGCTGTGACAACAATGTGAAATGGGACTTTTTCATGTTGATGAAGAGGTCTGGGCAGTACAAGGCAGCAAAGCTGATCTTAACGTAACATAGGGTCTGGGAGTACACCGTAAGAACCCAGGCATTAATGGATCAGTTTCAAAGCAAGGCAGACACACAGTGGGCAAGAGCCTCAAATGGATGGTACAAGAGTGCTTTACGGTGCCTGTACAGCCAAGGAATCCCCTGCCGGAAGAACTTGCCTTGCAATGACTTCTTTCAGTGGGGAAGATTAATTGGAGCAGGTTGCTGAGTGACATTCTGGCAATGCAGGCATTAGCTGACCAAGTCAGAGTAACCGCAGAGAGTTCCTGTCTGTGGGGACCAGTTTGCTCCCACGGTTTTGGTTTGAGCAAGAACTCATTAGGTTTAGTTCAAGGCAGCAGGGCAACTCATGGGGGACTCTGGATCCAACACTGGTTTTTTTTTCCTTTTGCAGCAGCTACAATCCAAGTTGAAGTCACTGACAGCATGCAAGTCTTGCTCTGATAATATTGCATACTTATCTGATATGTTTCTGATCTACCTTTTTAGGGCAAGACTCTACAAGGCATCTGACGATAACAAGTTTTATAAACAAAACAAATGAACTAACGTCATAAAAAGTCAAAGATATACAAGGATGCCATTTATATTTTTGCATTATTGTAAAATGCCTAGATGAATTTATTTTATGAAGCAATGAATAAATAAAATAACTAGAACAAGAAAAACCCTGTATCACCCAAATTCAAACCAAGCACTTTAAATAATTCTATCCTGCAAAGATTTATCCAGATAGGAAGAGAAGGTACTTCCTTTAAGAGTCTTATTTTCTGACCTGCCTTATTTATATTATTCCCAATCCTGAAGCAATACATTATATGCCATTTATTTGCACCACCACATGGCTTTGGTACAGTTAGAGACACAACAGTCAAGAGAAATATTTGCTTGGTATAAGAGAAGCAAATTTTTTCAAAGTAATTAGAAAATAACTTATAGTCTCCCCAGAGGCTGCATTTTTCTGTAATCCTCACAAACTGAAAGTGGTCCAGAAGCCCAAAACCTGGCTATGTTAACCTTGTATGTTAAAAGCTATCTGGGAGCAAGTGTATGCCTCTATTTTAGTTTCAGCCCAATCAATTGTACCTAAATGTGGGATATGCTATTGACATACAAAAGGATCCAATGCCATCTATTGGATATTACTATGAATGAAGTGTGAAGATTTAAGGTTAACACCCACAGTCAATTCACCTATCACATATCATCCATTGCACTATTACCTGCCATACTCAATAGCATTCTGCTCACAGTAAGTAACCAATTAATAGTGTCAACATCCTGTTATCTTTGAATCTTTGAATGTGTTTCAAACTAAGTGTTTTAATTAATCCATTGCATCTGTCAAAAAGAGAGACTAAGCACTAGAGCCTTGCTTTAAATTTTTAAAAGGCAAGTTTATATAGGCATGGCACTGGGAAAAGCTGTCATTAAGAAATTAAATGAGAGAGTTTGAGTCTTCTCAGCTAACCTACAACCATAAGAACTTAGTCCTCATTGCATAATTTGGAATAATGATTGGAGATACCAAGCAACAAAATACTGAAATTCTAATCTATTTTACCATTAGTTAAAAATAATGTGGGAATTAATTTTTTACTGCATATATTGTACTTAATATATGCATTCTTTTACTGCATATATTGATCAATGACTTTTTCTAAATATGAAATTCTAGAATGAGGCATATCATAAATATAGCCTCAAATAATTGCATTTACCACAAGTACAAAAGAAACGCAGGAGGCTAGTTCTCTCACCTCTGATTACAAATGTCCTAACCCAGATCACAAGTGCCACTTGAACTCAAAAACCATAGGAAACTAGTGCTTCAGGAAGATGATAAAAGGCCCCCTATGCTTGTACATTCAAAATTTGCTATAATATTGGGCTTTAAAAAAATAAGCATATTATTTCAAATTGAAAATACACTTTAAAATGTTTAGTTATTAAGCTATAAAATAAAGACTGTAGAACAATAGGATCATTTAATAATTAAATAGTCAACAAATGCTATCCAAGCAGCTAATTATTTAAGCATGATAACATTATACCATTTATGAACGCTTCTGCCATAAAGCTGCATTTATTTAAAGTCAGCTTGAAAATCTCCACAAAGATTACTGTAGAAAGCCTTAATGTGGCTAACATGATGCGACCACTATTTAACTAACTGAAAAGAAATCATTCTTTTCATTAGAATTAATAACCTTAACAATTTTTGTACATATAAAGCACAATGCTGTGCATGTCCACTCAGAGTTATGTTCCAAATGCAGCTTTAATTATACAATACTATCCACTGAACACTACAATGAGCAGTTTTATAGCCTTATAAACTACTTACTGATATGCAATATGCTATGGCAAAAATTTGGAGGATTAACTTTTAAAAGATGTTAACTTGTTGCAACTCAGTATCTTCCTACAGTGCTATAAAAAGGTGTTACATTCTGCAAACTGGAATAAGATGGAAACAAAAGTATGTATTGCCTTTAGATTTTCATCAGCCAAGGACATTCAAAAATTACTGTTTCTTTATAAACCAGAATACTCTATCGTTTTGTCAAAGAAAAAATATTGCTAGTTTGAATAAAACTGTGTTTGAAAAAAAAAGAAAGCAATGGTTCATATTACAATTTATAACTACTTCAGAAGTGATATTGTTAATTTACAAATCTCATTCAAGTAAGACAAACCAAAAATAAATACTCATATATATTTCAGAATTGATAGCTACATTCTCACTCAGAAATATAAAGATCAGCCATAAACAACATATTTGTCATCCCCTCCACCCAAACTGTGATCTCCTACACCTTTGAGCTTAAACATGAACAAAATTACACAACTGGTTTCTAAAATGTAGATGTATCTAATTAACAATTGCATATAGTTCTCCAGTTATAAAATTTTCTATATTTCTATATTTATTTTATATTGAAAATAATTATGCTAAACATTTTAAAAGAACTACAACTGCAGTCCCAAGCATACTTACTTGAAAGTATCATGGAAATTAATGGAATTAAAGACATTGTTGGTAGCTGTCTGCAAGTTAACAATAATATATGAAGCATATGTAGAATAAAGTATATTATTATGATTCTTTTACATTTAGTTTCCAGAATACCTTCACACACACACACAAACACAAAGACCACATACTGATATTTTTCAAAGTTACACAATACCTCCAAAATGAACTTTCTTCTTGAATCTTGAATTTTCAGCCATAATTTCTAACCTAGATGTAACCATCTCAGTTGTATTTGTTGTGTTTTTGCATCACCATCAATATACAAAACAGTTCCCCATTTACTTGAACTCAATTTCTCAGCCTTAATAGGAAAGCTCTTTTGGAAAGGAGGAGAAAAGGCTTCAAACTTTTAAATCCACCATTATGCTGAACAAAGAACTTTCGGTGATCAAAACACTGGCATAAATTGAGAACTCAGTTATTTTATACAAGTTATAAGCTCAGCAACAGAGTCCATATCCTTCCAGTTTCACACTGTACCATCAGATCCCCCCCCCCCCACTTTTAGTAAAGGTTTCCATGGAAATGCATCAGTCACTAATCTAAATAAGTGCGGGTGAAGGCCTCCTGAAAACGTAGAGTAATTACGCATGCCATTAGAGAGGAAAAAGAATGATTCAGCCCAGCTGTACCCTGTTACTAATAGCTATCGTTTCTACATTTTAGTTGTTCGACGCCAAACAAAATCTGCTCTAGCAGCTTTGAAAACCCACTCTGCTTGCCCTGTCTCTAACACGCCCATAATAAAAATAACCTTGATGAGTGCATGCTAGGAGTTAAAGCACTTCAAATGCAAATCCTCTCTCCTCCCACAAATGCCAAATATGCTTGTTTTGCCATGGCTTTAACACTATGTTAATTTTCTTCTCTAAAACACAATGTTATTTTCAATCCACTAGTACTATAAGAAAGGAGGTGTTTGCCTCTTTGAACTATGTTAAAAGAGCTTAAAAACTGAAATAATTCTATTTAAAAATTCAAATCTGAGCTGCAAGAAATATAATTTCTCATTAGTCAATCATTATGATTTCTGATTGTATCTAAGCATACTAGAGTTTCCAACCTACGTTTACTACAAGTGTGCATCCTGCTATCTTATGCTCTTTACAGGATGTAGTGAAAAAGTATGTACCATGACAATTGTATGATATCTAGCAATGCATCTCACAAAATCATTTTCAGATAATCTTTTTTTGTATGATCCAGGAAATGTATTCCAAGATTTTCTTGTGACATAAACTGCATAGAAAGATGCATCAAACAGAACTAGTGTGTGATCCAGCAGCTTGAGTTAGAGTTTGCTCTGAGAATCCAGGCGGTAGCTACAGACTGGAACCATGAAAACCACAATGCCAGGTTTAGCTGTCACAAATAGCCATGGTGAAACCATAGAACAAACTGTTGCTTCTTTTTTGGTTCCAGAAACCAAATGGGACTGCAGAAATACTATAACAGGGTTCAAATAATAAAGCAAACCAACCAAGGGGGGAAAAACCCCCACCATTGCTTGTTGCGTGAACCCACCCACTGTTCATTTGCCATCACGTCTTCTTAGACTGCTAAAATGGATTGCAGACTATCAAAACAAAGAGCCTGGAGTTAATGAGACAAAACAACTCATGACTAGCCCCAAACTATCTTTTGAATCCAAGCTCTCATTCTGTTTCATCTGCTTCCTGTGCAGCAGGAGGCAAGGGTGCCGGATCAGCTCCCTCATCTTCTCTGCTGTGCTTCAAGGTATGGAGCCCATTTGTGTAAAGGCTGCTTGACAGATGCAGTGAGCCAAACCTGGGTCACAATCATAGCTGTCAAAGAGAGGAGCCTCATTCTTCTTGGAATATTATCTGGAGGACTTGGAGGAAAGGAGAAGGTGGGGGGTGTGGAGAACCCCACAATGACACTCATTGGCTGTCAGGCACACGGAGGTAAAAAAACCTAAAACCATCATACCCACCCAAAGATGCTTGTTTTGATATGTGAACCCAGCCATTGACACACTTTTTTTTTTTTTTTTAGAAAAGTGTGTATATATGTATATATGTATGTGTGGGTGTGTGTGTGTGTGTGGAATGGGGGAGATGAAACTGATTATCTGGACCCATTTGAGTCCAGCTTCAGACCCAGGTATGGTACTGAATCTGCCTTGGTCGCCCTGTATGATGACCTGTGCAGGGAGAAGGACAGGGGGAGTGCGTCCCTGTTGGTTCTTCTGAACCTCTCAGCGGCTTTCGATACCATCGACCATGGTATCCTTCTGGATAGGCTAGCAGGACTGGGGGTCAGAGGCATTGCTTTGCAGTGGCTCCGCTACTATCTCAATGGCCGATTCCAGAAGGTGGTGCTGGGGGACTATGGCTCTGCACCATGGCAGCTATGCCATGGAGTTCCGCAGGGATCCATTTTGTCCCCTTTGCTGTTTAACGTCTACATGAAACCGCTGGGAGAGGTCATCAGGAGGTGTGGGCTGCAGAATCATCAGCGTACTGATGAT